>NC_057797.1:658773630-659073630 GCF_018294505.1 Triticum aestivum
GATCGATCGAGCCGGTTGGGGCTGGATGAACAGGACCCCGTGGAGGGCTGGATGAACAGGACCACCCCGTGGAGGGCAGGATGAACAGTAGACAGTGGAGGGCAGGATGAACAGTATCCCGTGGAGGGGTGGTTCAACAGGAGCCCGTGGAGAGGGGTGGTTGAACAGTAGCTGGTGGAGTAGCGCGCGGTGGAGGCTGGATGAACAGGAGCCCGTGGATGAACAGTCGCAGGTGGAGGCTGGAGGAGGTCGACGGTGGACGAACAGTAGCTCGTGGAGGCTGGAGGGGGTCGACGGTGGAGATGAACATTATCCCGTGGAGTCCCGTTTTGCGGTACGCCACACCCCTCCCGATGAACAGGACCCCCGTTTCGACCGTAGCGCTCCAACACAAGTCTGTTTCATCCGTTTTGCGGTACGCCACACCCCTCCCGATCAACAGGACCCCCGTTTCGACCATAGGAGGTCCGTTTCCTCCGTTTTGCGGTACGCCAGACCCCTCTCGATGAACAGGACCCCGTTTCGAACGTGACCGATCGAACACAAGGTCGTTTTCTCTGTTCTACGGTACGCCAGGCCTCGTTTCCATCGCCTGTTCCGTCCAAGCCCTCCCGATGAACACAACGCATTCCGTTGCCTCCCCATGAACACGACGCATTCCGTTGCCTCCCCATGAACATGACGACGACGCTGTTTCTCCGTTCCGACCCAGCCATGTACACGACCCCTGGCCGTACGTATGCGCGAGTAGGCATTCGAGACCCCGCCCGTATGTACACATACGTGGCCGTATTTTCTTTCCTGCACCCTAGCCTCTGTACGCACGTGTAAATGCTACGTGCGCGCCTCTACTACAACACGTGTGCGCCTCTATATCGACCAGTATGTACATACACGTTCACGACCAGAATGACAACGCTACGTATGCTTCGACCAGGTGGGTCCCGACTGTCAGGCACTTCCTTGCCTGCGAAGATGTAGCTGGTGGGTCCCAGCAGTCAGGGGCGAATCATTTTTTTTCCAAACGCACTTCCTTCCGTGTGAAGATGTAGCTGGTGGGTCCCAGCAGTCAGGGGGAAACATTTTTTCACAAAATACGGTGGCCCATCCGGTGGGTCCCGCTGTCAGGTGGATGAATAATTATTTTGCACGTAATAAGGAGGCACTTCCTTGCTGCGGCCGTGGACCCAGCTGTCAGCCTCTCCACGTACAGTCCACGTCCGATGGAAGCAGTTCCTTGACCACATTGACCATGCCGCGCCGAGAGCACCAGGGCGGTGGACGACGGCGAGGCCTAGGAAGGGGACGACGCGGAGGTGGAGGAGACGCGGCAGTGGATGCCCACGCGTAGAGGAGTATGAGGGTTCACTGGTTCGCTGCGGTGTGAGGCTGCCATCGCCGTAGAATAACAGGGGGTGTGGGTGAGTAGAGGGATGGCCTGGCCAGCGGTGGGAGTAGTAGGTGGCGGTGAGGCCTCCGCCGCATCGCATCCGGCCACAGGAGGCAGGAGCACGAGGCGCGACCGGCGCTGGTTTGGGCGGCTGGAGCAAGAAGACGAGAGGTTGAAGAAGCACTATGGCTGTTGGATGGACATCGTATGGTCATTGGAGCTAGAATCGTGCATATTGACTAAGTTGACAAAGCCCTCCGTCCCCGTCAACTTAGTAGGCCCACAAGTCAGCCTCCCACCAAGGTGGGTCCCAGCTAGCAGGGGGTATTCATTTTTTTGAGCGTAATAAGGAGGCACTTCCTTGCGTGCGAAGATATAGCTGGTGGGTCCGAGCTGTCAGCGGTGGTAACGTTTTTTTCACGAAATACAGAAGCCCTTTCGGTGGGTCCCTCATGTCAGGGGAGGAATCATTATATTGCGCGTAATAAGGAGGCATTTCCTTGCATGCGGCCGTGGACCCAGCTGTCGGCCTCTCCACGTAAAGTCCACTTCACATGCATGTCGGTCGTTGACCATGTTGACCAGGCCGCGCCGAGAGCACCAGGGCGGTGGACGACAGCGAGGCCTAGGAAGGGGACGACACGAAGGCAGGAAAGACTCGATAGTTGTTTCTCACGCGGAGGGGAGTACGACTGTACGAGGGTTTATTGGTTCGTCTGCCGTCGCCGGAGAATAACAACAGGTGTGGGTGAGTAGAGGGATGGCTAGGCCAGCGATGGGAGTATGGTCGGGCGGTGAGGCCTGCGCGGCAGCACAGCCGGCCGTGAGGAGGAGGGAGCCTGCAGTCCCGCCGGCGCTTGTTTGAGCGGCTGGAGCAGGAAGAGCAGAGATTGAAGAAGCACGACGGCCGTTGGATGGACATCCAATAGTCAATGCTTGTGCGTCAACCTTTTTTTAGGAAAGCCTCAAATCTGTGGAAAACAGCATACATCCCATCTGCCATTATTTCTAATAATTTACAGCCCATTTGCTAATTCTTAAGGTTTTTTTGGAGCCTGTATTCTTTTTGTTAGCATTACATCCCATATTGTGGCAACTGTTAAAAAATTATATGGAATTTTGCATATTTCGGTGCGGTCCGAACTGTTTTTAATCCCGAACTTTCGACTCACATTCAAATTGATTTTAAAAATAAATGTATATCAATATAAAATCCAACAAATTCTCCACGCATAAAAAATAATGTAATTTAAAATCTTGAAATGAAAAAAAATATATTTGAAACTAATTGCCGGTTTGATGTGTTTTTAAAAATGTACAACCCGTTTCTCATTACTGATGGGCCATTTTCTTGGCCAGCCGAATGAAAGCTCTCCCCGTCTTGAAAGAATTGTAGCCCAACATGCCTGACAAAGCGACTTACTTGGCAAATCACAAAAAAACTGGGTTGTGGCCGTGGACCCAGCTATCAGCCTCTCCACGTACAGTACTCTTCCCATGGAAGTCGTTCCTTGACCACATTGACCACGCCGCGCGGAGAGCACCACGACGGTGGACGACGGCGAGGCCTAGGAAGGGGACGACGCGGCAGTGGAAGCCCGCGCGGAGAGGACTACAAGGGTTCACTGGTTCGGCTGCGGTGTGAGGCTGCCTTCGCCGTAGGGCCTGGCCAGCGGTGGGAATAGTAGGGGTGGCGAGGCCTCTGCGGCAGCACAGCCGGCCACGGGAGGCAGGAGCATGCGGCACGACCGGTGCTGCTTTGGGCAACTGGAGCAAGAGGACCAGAGGTTGAAGAAGCACTACGGTCGTTGGATGGACATCGTACGGTCACTGGAGCTAGAATCGTTCATATTGACTATGTTGACAAAGCCCTTCATCCCCATCAACTCAGTACGCCCACAAGTCAGCCTCCTAGCAAGGTGGGTCCCAGCTAGCCGGGGGAGTATTCATTTTTTTGTGCGTAATAAGGAGGCACTTCCGGTGGGTCCGAGCTGACAGTGGGGGGAACGTTTTTTTCCCGAAATATGGTGGCCCGTCCGGTGGGTCCTAGCAGTCAGGGGGAAATGATTTTTTTCGCAAAATACTGGTGGCCCGTCCGGTGGGTCCCCGCTGTCAGGTGCGGGAATAATTATTTTCCGCCTAATAAGGAGGCACTTCCTTGCGGCTGCCGTGGACCCAGCTGTCAGCCTCTCCACGTATAGTACTCTTCCGATGGAAGTCGGTCGTCGACCACATTGACCACGCCGCGCCGAGAGCACCACGGCGGTGGACGACGGCGAGGCCTAGGAATGGGACGACACGGAGCCGTGCAAGATGCGGCAGTGGATGCCCACGTGGAGAGGAGTACGAGCGTTCACTGGTTCGGCTGCGGTGTGAGGCTGCCGTCGCCGCAGAATAACAGGGGGTGTGGGTGAGTGGAGGGATGGGCTGTCCAGTGGTGGGATTAGTATGGGGGCGGTGAGGCCTCCGCGGTAGCACAACCGGCCACGAGAGGCAGGAGCAGGCGGCACGACCGGCGCTGCTTTGGGCGGCTGGAGCAAGAAGACCAGAGGTTGAAGAAGCACTATGGCCGTTGGATGGACATCATACGGTCACTAGAGTATTGACTAAGTTGACAAAGCTCTCCGCCCCTGTCAACTTAGTAGGCCCACAAGTCAGCCCAACAATATGGTGGGTGCCAGCTAGCAGGAGGTATTCATTTTTTTGGGCGTAATAAGGAGACACTTCCTTGCGTGCGAAGATATAGCTGGTGGGTCTGACCTGACAGCGGGGGGGACGTTTTTTCGCGAAATACAGAGGCCCTTCCTATGGGTCCTAGCTGTCAGGTGGACGAATCATTATTTTGCGCGTAATAAGGAGGCATTTCCTTGTGTGCAGCCGTGGACTCAGCTGTCAGCCTCTCCACGTACAGTCCAGTTCCGATGGATGTCGTTCATTGACCACGTTGACCAGGCCGCGCCGAGAGCACCATGGCGGTGGACGACGGCGAGGCCTAGGAAGGGAACGACACGGAGCCAGGGAATACTCGGCAGTTGTTTCCCACGCGGAGGAGTACGAGGGTTTACTGGTTCGTCTGCCATCGCCGGAGAATAACAGCAGGTGTGGGTGAGTAGAGGGATGGCTAGGCCGGCGATGGGAGTACGGTGGGGCCGTGACCCGTGAGGCCTACACGGCAGCATAGCCGGCCGCGGGAGGAGGGAGCAGGCAGTCCCACCGGCGCTTGTTTGAGCGGCTTGAGCATGAAGAGCAGAGATTGAAGAAGCACGACAGCCGTTGAATGGACATCCAACAGTCACTGCTCTCGTGTGTTGACTAAGTTGACAGGGCGTTGCATGTGCATCAACCTTTTTTTATGAAAGCATACGTGTCAACCTGTAGTAGGCGCACAAGTCAGCCTCAAATCTGTGGAAAACAGCATACAACCCATCTGCCATTATTTCTAATAATGTACAACCCATTTGCTAATTCGTAAGAAATTTTTTGGAGCCCATCTTATTTTTGTTAGCATGACACCCCATATTGTGGCCATGGTTAAAAAGTATACGAAATTTTGCATATTTCCGTGCGGTCAGCTGTTTTTAATCCAGAAATATCGATTCACATACAAACTATTTGAAAAATAATTTATATAAATATAAAGTCCAAATAATTGTCCACGCATAAAAATCAATGGAATTTAAGATCTTGTAATGAAAAAAATTGAAACAAATTCCCGGTTTGATGTGTTTTAAAAATGTACAGCCCATTTCTGGGCAAACCGAATGAAACTCTCCTCGTCTTGAAATATTTGCAGCCCAGCAGAGCCGATAAAGCAAGTAGGCCTTGTTTTGGTATTTCTTTAAAAAAATAGAACTGGGCTAGCCATTTTCAACAAGAAAAAACACAACGAGGCTCATGATGTGGTAAACATAAATAAAACCCTGGCTAGACGGGTGACAGCCCCCGCACAGCCCCGTTGTTACCCTGATCCGTCACTAAAACTAGTATAAATAACAAGTGCTTGTTCCTCAAAAAAAAAACTGTGCGACTTGCTGGGTCCCTGGTGTCAGCCGCTCGTAGTGTAATTCTCTCGTTTATTGACTACGTTGACAATGGCGTGAGCCCCAGATGTCCAACCAATTAGGAGGAACCATATTTTTGGGCTTGTACTATAGAGGCACTTGCTTGCGTACTGCCATGACGCTGGTGGGTCCCTACTGTCATCCTCTCCACATACAGTCATCTCCTTGTTCCTCTCGGTTGTTGACGATGTTGACAACGCAAGAGGGCGGTGCACGCACACGGCGAGTGAACCAAGGCCGCAATTTGTGGGTGCTGGTGGGGGCTAATCACTTGGCTTCTGTAATGCATAGTGAGCTCAAGCAGCCGGCGAGAGCTATGTTATTTCCCTTGGTTTGGATTTGTTACAATATTTCACTCTAAATTAAACGAATGGCAAGCCATTTGCCTTGTTTCAAAGAAAATATGACAGTCACAGCCGAGTTGAAAAGGGCAAGAACATCTAACTCCAGCTTAGAAACTGTACAAAAGCACGAGGGTTAATTGTTCATCAGGTTTACAAAAAAACCAGATTGAAAAGGGCAACAACATCTAACTCCAGCACTATTTTCGGCAGTCACAGTCAAATGGATCGGTCAGGTCCATAGAATGAACATCATGGGTCGTAAAATTTACTGGATTATGACCACAATATGTTGTAAATAGAAGCCCGACACGTTCAGAAGCTCTTTTGCCCACCTGAAACTCCTTTTTTTCTCTTCGACATACCCATCCGTCAAAACCATGCTGCTGATAAACTTAAGCCTGATGGACAATAGTAACCTCGCATTCAGCAGGAAGAATGTGACAAATCTTGTGTTTGCACGGTTGGCTACATATCGTTCTAGCGTTATTGTCTTCAGTCGAATCTCATGAGAAGTGAGAAAATCCCGATGCTTACGAATCCACCGATTGGTTATAACTTTCTTACCCCGTCATGTTGCCTAAATAGACATAAAGATTGAAAACAGTTAAGGTCTAAAAGAAGAGTGTCGAAAGAGCAACAACTGAACTGTTAATTCTAGTACACTATATGCAGGCTTCCAATGTGCGTGAAATTATCACCTTTATATACAACTTCTCCAGACATGGAAAGCATTGCAGCAAGCCTATACTCTTGTTCAGATCAAAACTATTCATTTGGATACATAAGATCTTAACAGAATCCAGCACCATTGATAGGCCATCCATGGAGAAACTCTTCATTGAGCATAGAACATAATATTAGTACAAAATGTGTACTCCAAGATGATATATAAATTATGCGTAGAAATTTAAAATGCAGCTTATGGTTACAAGTGTAGATGATAATATAAAGTACCTGAAGAACTGTGGAGCCAAACACCATATTGAAATGAGCACAGAGATCATGTATTACACCCAAGGTCTCCAGTTTAGGCGCAGAGAGGACGGTTATTTGCCACGATGAATAACTAGAATCAAGGATCAACCTTTGAAGTGAAGGGGCATCTTGGATGATGAGCTGCCTTCCGTCAAAAGAAATTCCAATTCTTACAAGGTTAGGCGACTTTATTTGGAGACAACCGATTCTAACTGTGAAAACAAGCACCAAGCACTCTAGCGCAGGGCAACTAGAGTGGATGATGCTGTGCAATGAGGCCTTCGATATACGAACCCGCACAAGTGAAAGTTTCTTGAGAAATGGGAGTCGAAGGTTTAGTACCAGATTGTCTAGTAGGTAGCACTATGCAAAGGTGGCGGTGTGGAGAGAGGACGAAACCCCCGAGATGGACATCGGTGCTGAGGGCACAAGTTCATGGTGTTCGGTATGTGGTATGTGATTTCTCGGGGAATAGTAGAACTCAAGCAGCTGTAGTTCTGTGAATTTAGGGGATTCCAGCCAGGCATCCACCATGCAGGGCATGGTATGCTTGCTCAGGTAGCATGACGGGATGTAGAGGCTTTGAACGGAGCCCAGGTGAGAGGAGATGATGGCTCTGGGGATTTCAAAATCATTGAAGAGAGATAGCTGACGAAAGTCGAGATTAAGGGGAACGGTGCGCCATAGAGGGCGCCACCGAATTGAGAGGACTTGGGTGCGGCAGCAATCTTTGGTGGGGAAAAGCAAGCTGATCTCCCCAAGGATGGCGTCCGGGAGATCGCTGATGCGGTCCACCCGAGATTCTACGGGTTCCTCGGATCTGGTGGGGGCGGGGTCGCCGCTTCTCCCCGCGCTGCCGGGTGCGGGATCTACAACAGGCGTCGCCGCTAGCGGGAGCCTCATCTTCTTGGCGCTGGGGTCAGCCGACCCCATTTTCCTCGAGGGTGTCGCGTCGCGCTCACGGATTTGAGCAGAGTAACGAATGACGATCCTAGTTGTAGTGCGACTGAAGAAGAAGGGGAGCAGGGTTTTTTTGTAGGAGTGAGGAAGAAGGGGAGCTGGGGTTTTCTGTAGGAATGAGGTGAGGAATTTGGGGGTACGAGTGGAGCGAGCTGACGTGAGGTGGGTGGGAGCGAGGAGGAAGAAGAGCACCCAGGTTTTTTAATTGATTTTACTATTTACTAGTGTGGATGGGCTGTTTTGTCTTGGGACCCAAGAAACAACTACTACTAGTACAGTGGAGACACTCTAAAGCTACCCAGAAAAACAATTACTACTAGTACAGTGGAGACACTCTACCGCTTCTGGATCCTCCTAGGTCATTCAAACGTCTCCTTCCACTGAATGTCGTTATACTTTTGTTCACCGACATGCGGGCCATGCAGCACATGGGCCCAAATGCCATCCACCAAATTAGAAGGCAGTATGTAGGCGGAGAGTCACCCCGGTCGTAGCGCGGCAGTAACGAGCCGTCGTATCACAAAACCCCACCTCCCCGCAGTCTAAGTTTGACGGACGAAGAAACCATCATTTCACTCTTCGCTGAATCCCCTTCTCCCTCACCGTCTTCAAGAAAGGCAACACCTGCATCTGCCACTGTTCTTCTCTCCGAATGAAGGGAAGGTAAGCGGATCCGTGATGTTGGTATATTTTCGTTCAGAGGAAAAAAAAAGAACTTTTGCAAAGCAGTAACCGATCCTCACTCTCTTTTTTGTTTCATTGTCATTGCGATAGTGTTTTCCTTTCAGTGGACTCCTAGTATTCGTCAGTTTCATGATGGACCAAGGAGAACCAGGCAAAGATCTGCCGATATTTGAGCAGACGTGGGAGGCTGATCCCCACGAGACAAAGAGCTCCAAGAAGATGGAGGCAACCACTGAGGCAACCTCGGATACTGAGATGGTCAACGCCCCGTTTGAGGTTACAGCCCCTGTGGCACTGCAGGAGCAGTTTTCCCCCTTCGAGGATGTGCCCCCCCCCCCCGCTGAGCTGCCCAAGGTGATTTCCTTCTTTGCCCGTCTCGATTGTGGTTTTTAATCTAAGTATGTGGTGATTTTTTTTAGAAAAGGAAGTATGTGGTGATTAATAATGCACAATTTTATTAGCTTTGATGCCATGGTATACGTAGTGGTTTAAATAACTTGTGTTTCTTATACTGAAAAGTAATTCAGAATTTGTTTCTGTTTCAATTAGAGCCCTGATGCAGACAAGGATTGTGTGGTTGTACATGTCACTCGATATGAGGCGGACGACCTGAATATACGCACTGGGAAAATAGAGTTCTTAGGTTGTTGGATCCTGGAAGCCATTTGCGGTTATACCAATGAAGAGTTGTATTCCAGCCTCACTGTTGTCAGGCGTGTTGTCTAGGGTGTACTGAAGCACAAGAAGTTCAAAGCTACTCCTTCGTTTGTGAGGAATATTGTTCTTGTCAACTGAGGGAGTCCTGGATTAGGGGGTGTTCGGGTAGCCGGACTATACCTTCAGCCGGACTCCTGGACTATGAAGATACAAGATTGAAGACTTCGTCCCGTGTCCGGATGGGACTTTCCTTGGCGTGGAAGGCAAGCTTGGCGATGCGGATATTCAAGATCTCCTACCATTGTAACCGACTCTGTGTAACCCTAACCCTATCCGGTGTCTATATAAACCGGAGGGTTGTAGTCCGTAGGCAATCAACTCCATATACAACAATCATACCATAGGCTAGCTTCTAGGGTTTAGCCTCCTTGATCTCGTGGTAGATCTACTCTTGTACTACCCATATCATCAATATTAATCAAGCAGGACGTAGGGTTTTACCTCCATCAAGAGGGCCCGAACCTGGGTAAAACATCGTGTTCCCTGCCTCCTATTACCATCCGGCCTAGACGCACAGTTCGGGACCCACTACCCGAGATCCGCCGGTTTTGACACCGACATTGGTGCTTTCATTGAGAGTTCCTCTGTGCCATCGCAATCAGGAAGGATGCCTCCTCCCATCTTTAAAGACGGCACCGTTGCTAAGGGAGTCTTGGCTGTCGGCCAAACTCTCTGGCTAGGTGGTTTCCTCATGACCGCCTGTTCGGCTGTTGCACCGATGGTGACCTCTCGGGTCATCAAAAGCAACCTACACGTCGGCTCGGAGCTCGTCGAGCAGCTAGATCCAATGGAGCTCTCTTCCGTAAACGAGCTCTTGGATCGCATCGCCACCCTGGGGGTCGCTACGAATTACGACCAGGTTGGGCTTAAACCCGATCTAAGAGAAATTAACTCTCCCCAAGTCACCCACCACGTTGTCGTGGTAGAGGCGCAGAGCGGCGACCCTTCATCTATTTTAAGGACTAGCTACGTTCGAATTCCCGACTCCTCCAAGCCGGATACCCGCGGAGAGGAGGATGTAACTCAAGACCTGAGCTTAGGATCAGGCAACGGGCTAGATTCTTTGGACAACATCCAAGAATCCGAACTTCAGAGTTCGGAAACTCTTCGGCCTCCGAATCTTGGATTGGGTGAGGTTTCAGATTCAACGACACCCGCCGACCCGAACATAAGCGATCTCTCCCAAATCAGACAGAGGCCCGAGGAAACAGTACATCATTACTGGGCCAGATTCCTCCTGGTTATGAACAGGATAAAGGATTGCCACGAGGGAGATGCAATCTCAATTTTCTACAGTAATTGCACGGACGAGGGAATCCTTAACGCCGTAAGTCGTCGTGATATTACACGCTTCGCTGACTTGGCGTCCATAGTACAAAAATACTGTGCGATGGAAAGCGCCTGGAAAACCGAAATAAAATTTTGGGATAATCTGACCTTGAATAGTAATCCCGTCCGAACTAAGAGGGTGCATCATCATAGGACACCCGGGATAAACACCAAAAAGCCAAAACCCTCTACAGGGCATGGAACCGTACTGGAAAGGTGGCTTGATGGACCCTGTAGAATCCACAGTACAGAGGACGCCACACCAACTCACAGCCTTAGAGCATGTTGGATACTCCGACAGGTGGACAAAATTGGCGAGGACCTCTTAATTCTGGAGGCCGCAGAAAGCCAGCCCGAGGACACCAGTACCGTTCTCACAGTCTTCGAGACTTTCGCATCAAACAGTATGCGAAAAAGAACACTCCGCAGCCTCGCCGAAGTCTATCAAGTTGCAACAATAAATCCATGGAGCAACACTGCTATTACCTTCAACGCAAGTGATGAACCTAGATTCCGAACAGCCTGAGCACCAGCCGCATTGGTCCTCAGTCCCATAGTGGACGGCTTTCGCCTCACCAAGGTGCTCATGGATGGAGGCAGCGGACTGAACCTCATTTATGAGGAAACCCTTCAAAAAATGGAAATAGACTGGAACCGCATCGAGCGAAGCAGCAAAACCTTTAGAGGAATAATCCCCAGTCGGGAAGCGCGCTGCATAGGAAAAATCACACTAGATGTGGTGTTCGGCACGCTGGATAATTACAGGTCCGAAGAAGTCACGTTTCAGGTGGCCCCGTTCAAAAGCGGATATCACGCTTTACTGGGACGGTAAGCATTCTCAATCTTCCAAGCAATACCCCATTACGGGTACATGAAGCTTAAGATGCCCGGGCCGAACGGAATTATCACTCTAGCTAGTGATCCGGACGTAGCACTCCGCGCCGAAAACAAGACGGCCGCATTAGCCCTTGAGGCACTATCCGAAGCCTTAGCGGCCGAGGAACTGACTGCGCTGCGCTCCACGGTTAACAGGGATGATGTGATACTCGATAAGAGATCCAAATCCACATCCTTCAAGCCAGCTGACAAAATAGTCAAATTCCAGGTCCATCCAACGGACCCCAATAAAACAGCTTCCATCGGGGCACGACTGAACCCTGATGTAGACGTCGCACTGCGAGAGTTCCTACGAGAGAACTGGGACATTTTTGCCTGGCACCCTTCAGACATGCCAGGGATCCCACGTAGGCTGGCCGCACACAGCTTAAATATCCTAAAAGGATTCAAACCTGTCAAACAAGCCCTTCGCTGTTTTTCCGAACCCAAGAGACATGCTATGGGAGAGGAGCTAGCCAAGCTATTGGAGGCCGGATTCATTAGAGACATAAAACATCGGGACTGGCTAGCAAACTTGGTGATGGTACCAAAGAAGGACAAATCCTGGCGCCTGTGTGTCGATTTTAAAGACCTCAACAAGGCTTGCCCAAAGTATCCCCCGCCCCCGTATCGGTCAAATTATCAATGCCACCGCAGGACACGACTCGTTGTGTTTCCTCGATGCATACTCCGGATACCATCAAATCAAGATGGAAGAATGAGACCAAGCCGCAACAGCATTCATCACACCATACGGCCCATTCTGCTTCAACACAATGCCCTTCGGGCTGAAAAACGCCGGTGCAACACATCAGCGCATGATCCAGACATGTCTGGCAAATCAGATCAGCAAAACGGTGGAGGCGTATGTTGATGATGTGGTCGTCAAATCAAGACATGTCGAATCTCTAGTAGACGACTTGAGGCTTACATTCGATAACCTCCGAAAATATGACATCAAGCTCAACCCAGAAAAATGCGTCTTCGGCGTTCTAGCCGGAAAGCTCTTGGGCTTCATTGTATCCGGTAGAGGAATTGAAGCAAATCCAGCCAAGATCCGAGCTTTGTCACAATTGGATATCCCAAAGGACCTCAAACAAATACAAAAATTAACCGGATGTGTGGCGGCTTTAAGCCGCTTCATCTCCCGCTTGGGAGAAAAGGCACTACCCCTCTATCGCCTCCTTCGGCGCACCGAACACATCGAGTGGACGGAGGCCGCCACGGCCGGACTTGATGAAATAAAAGCCATATTGGCAACAAACCCAGTCCTGGCCGCGCCGAACACCGGTGAACCAATGTAATTGTACATTGCAGCAACACATCAAGTTGTCAGCGCAGTGCTCGTTGTCGAGCGGGAAACGGATGGACACAAATTCCCCCTTCAAAGGCCGGTCTACTACGTATCCACTGTCCTCACTCCATGCAAATCACGGTACCCGCATTATCAAAAGATTGCATACGCGGTATTCATGGCATCCCGGAAGCTACGACACTACTTTCAAGAGTGTTCCATCACAGTAGCCTCGGAAGTACCACTCAACGATATTATCAACAACCGCGATGCAACGGGCCGGATTGCAAAATGGGCCATCGAGCTTCTCCCGTTTGATATAACCTATAAGCCACGGCGAGCTATTAAATCGCAAGTTTTGGCCGACTTCGTCGCAGAATGGACGGAGGCTGAGCTTCCTAAAGAGTACGACACATTTTCAAACTGGATTATGCATTTCGACGGCTCCAAAATGTTCGCCGGACTGGGGGCTGGCGTCGTCCTGACGTCCCCCACAGGAGACACAGTCCAATATGTGCTCCAAATCATGTACATGGATTCCAATAATGCAGCCGAATATGTGGCCCTCCTACATGGTCTCCGGATAGCAGTATCCATGGGTATCCAGCGCCTAGAGGTACGCGGGGATTCAAACCTCGCGATATCCCAAATAAATGGAGACTTCGACGCCAAGGACCCAAAAATGGCAGCTTACCGCAACGCCGTCCTAAAAATGCCAGCTCGGTTCGAAGGGCTGGAGTTTCACCATATAGCCCGAGAAAACAATCAAGCAGCGGACGTCCTGGCACGCATCGGAGCAAAACACGATGCAGTCCCCCCCCCCCAACATCTTTTTGGAAAGATTGTTCAAGCCATCCATAGCATGGGAGGGGGAACCCGCAAATAACAGCCCGGACCCAGCCGCACCACTCGACGCCGAACAATCTGACACAATTGGAGGCTCTGCCAATGAAATTACACCTTCAGCCCACGTAATAATGGCGGTCATCGCCGCATGGACAGAACCATTCCTAGCCTACCTTACTAGGCAGGAACTCCCGGAGGACCAAAACGAGGCCCGCTGCATAGTGCGGCGATCTAAAGCCTATAGAGTCCATGAGGGAGAGCTTTATAAGAAAAGCACTACCGGAGTCCTTCAAAGGTGCATCTCCGAAGAGGAAGGGCGGAACCTTCTGGCTGAAATTCATGCCGGACTCGGTGGCCACCACGCCGCTGCTCGGTCCCTTGTTAGCAAGGCTTTCCGTACAGGCTTTTATTGGCCGACGGCCCGGGCAGACGCTCAGGACCTAGTCCAACGATGCGCTGGTTGCCAAGTTTTTGCCAACCAAAGCCATATGCCACCCACCGCACTCCAAACTATACCCATCACCTAGCCTTTTGCGGTCTGGGGGCTTGACATGGTCGAAACCCTTAAAGGTGGGACCGATAGGAAAAATACTTCCTGGTCATGGTGGATAAATTCACCAAATGGATAGAAGCCAAGCCTGTTAAAACGGCCGAATCCGGACCTATGATAGACTTCATATCCGGGGTTGTACACCGTTATGGCGTCCCCCACAGCATCATAACCGATAACGGTACAAACTTTACTGCCGACGAGGTAAAACTCTGGTGCAAAAACATGGGCATCAAGCTCAATTATGCTTCCGTCTATCACCCACAAACCAACGGCCAGGTCGAACGTGCAAATGGTCTTATCATGAGCGGCATTAAACCTAGAATGGTGCGGTCCCTCAAGGAATCTAACACGCACTGGGTAGAGGAGCTCGACTCCGTGCTATGGGGGCTGTGGACCACGCCAAATCGCACCACCGGATACACACCATTTTTATGGTGTACGGCGCAGAGGCAGTTCTGCCCTGCGACATAATCCATGACTCACCTAGAGTGTGCATGTACGAAGAAAGAGAAGCCGAGCTTGATCGGCAGGACAACTTGGACGCCCTGGAGGAGGAGCGTGATGTGGCAAAAGCCCGTTCCGCATTTTATCAACAGCAGGCCCGAAGATATCAAAGCCGAGAAGTACGGGCCAAAAATTACAATGTTGGCGAACTAGTTCTACGCCTGCCGGATAAGAAAAAGGACAAACTCAAGCCCAAGTGGGAAGGTCCATTCATAATCGACCAAGTCCTGACTGGCGGGGCGTACCGCCTGCGAGATGCGTCGAATAATCGACTCGAGCCGAACCCGTGGAACGCCACCCGTCTCCGAAGATTCTATGCCTAGCGCCGGACTCTGTGCTCGTCTCCTTCCTCTGTCCATTTTTTGCATTTTTCTGTCTTACATTTCTCTCCTTCCCCTCTTTTCTTTTATAGCCCTTAAAGGCTCATCTAGTGACGCGCCACTCGCGCTCATTAAACCTGGGGGCTTCTTTAACAGAAGCTTATTTATACGGGCTTCATGCCCAACACATGCGTCAAACTTCCGCATGTACCTTTTTCTTCACCATTATATGCATCGATATGACTTAAGTTTTGGCCAAGCTGGGTTGCCTGGCTCCTGTGCTTACCCCTACGTTCCCGATTGTTCGGCTAGGCGGTAAAGGGAGCACCTCTGCGATTGTTACTGCCGGGTCAGCCGGATGTGTACCTCAGACTGGGTGAAGCCGAAAGCTAGCGTTCTTAAGGGAATATTCGGTCGGTGAGATAAAAGATGATCTTTTTACTCATTTTATGCGCCCCTAGATGCTTTTTCTGCGTCTTTTTTCGCAGTCCAGACATGCACTTTAGGGCATGCCTCCCAGCAAAAGGAACCCCTAACAGAACTATTCTCTCTGGAAGATGTTTCTTACTAACCATGTAATATAACATAACTAGTTGGGCACTTGTCTGATAAAGCACTAATGACCCCTACGCCTGGTCTCCACGCATACCACGGTTCTTATATAACCGCTATGGTATTCGGACACACTCCGGACCGTCAGGTCCCGAGGTTGAAGCGAAAAGGTCGGCAACGACAAACGATCTACAATCCGGCTAGAAGGCATTACACATGTCAATTCAAAATTACATAGTCATTCTGACTGATTGTATTCCTCTTCTATACCATCTAACAGGCTGTCTAATTTACAGTCCTGCTGGGAATACTTCATGGCCAACTCTACTTGGCCATATACTAAGCTCACAGGGATCTCCTTCCCGTCAGGCCCCACTGGTCTGACCTCGGCCATGTGGTTTGGGTCAGACTTCGTAAAACGGGTCTTCACCATGGCCCAGGCTTCCCTAGCGCCTTGTCGGCAGGCCGATATCTTCCACAACCGGAAGCGCCGCCGAGCTCCCTTCAGCTTCTCCGCAAGCCCTCCAAGGCCCTCGGGCATGGAGTGGGCAGGCCATAAGGCTTGGGTAACACCTCGCATCGCCTGCCGAATTCGCTTATGCAGTTGCATGAGTCCGGGAAGAAGGTCACCCGTAAAACCAGGCATTTCCTCTGCAGGACGACCTGTGAGCATACCTACAGACATTACTCTGTTAGTTGACTTCCTCGCCGAACTCTTTTTTTTCAAAGTTCGTTCAAGCACTTACTGAATATGCCGCGTCGAAGCCGCTGATTCTCCCTCACGGAGTCCGACAGCTGGCCACGAACATCTTTAAGTTCGACGTCCAGCCTGGTGTTGGCATCCTGAAGATCATTCTTCTCTCGCCTCACCTTTGTCAACATACTCTCACCGGCCTTTAGCCGGCGTAAGAGCTGTTGCTTTTCCGGATCGAGTCCGGCGCCATCTGCAACATGATTTGTCAGATTTGCACCCACACCGCACAATACTAATCTTTCGAAGCGTATCTTACCTGAGGGGGCCTCTTTGGGCTCCCCTGCTGCGGCTAGTGCGGCCTCTAGTTGGGCCTTGCACTTTTCCAGCTCCTAGGACAGTACGGTATTCTTCTCTATAAGAACTTGCTTATTAAATGATCCTTAAATCAGTTGCTCTAACTGTTTCAAGTCTCGGGGGCTACTGGTATATCTATATTTGACCAAAATTTTCTTACCCGTATGTCTTTTACATACTGCTCCATGGCTTTGGCTAAACCATTTTGAGCGGCACGGAGGTACGCATCTCCTGAATTAAAGGCATCTAAAGCCTCTTGGGAGAAACAAGCGTCGCGTAGAACTGTCCGGTGACGCCTGTGGTTCATGGCACTCTCCACTTCAGAATTTGTGGCAGACAGCCTGTCCACATCCTCTGTCGGAGGAGCGTCCGGTGCGCGCCTTGTGCTCGCCTCCGCTTCCTGGCCAGACGTTGGAGCCTGACTAGTGGGGGCGCGATTGGCAACCTCTCCGGATGTAGTCCGGCAAGGTCTCTTCGTTTTGAAGATAGCACGAACGTTAATATGCTCTGACAGAATAACACCAGGGAAACAGAGGATGCGCTATACCTTTGTGCCGGCATCTTAGTCCGGACTGCATTCCTTTTTGCCCCACGGGGTCCTGTGGCCCCTCGTTGGCTAGCCGCCGAAGGTTCGGCCTCCTACCTCGGAAATCTCCCCAGCAAAACACGGTTGTCGTCAGAAACACCGGAATACGTGAGAGTGGAATCTCTCTCAAGGGAATGAGACTCTAGTTTCTGTCACCTGGGAGGCCGGGATTAACCCTGGGTAATCAGCCGTGATGGCTACCAAGGTATTGTCCTTGCTTAGCTGATGGAACACCCCGTCGATAAGCTCCACCGATATGTCCGGGTCCTCTTCATAGTCCGGATCGAGGGACCATTCTGGGTCCTCAGGCTGTGGAGGGCGACTGTTTATATCCTTTACCTCCTGTCGCAGTTCCTGCACTGAAGTCGTTAGACTACATATCTAACCGTGGGAGTATAAAACAGACGGGCAAGCACAATTATTCACTTTCCCAACTTGGAGGATCGTACATAGTAAATCCGGCCTACGGATTGACGCGGAGGAATTCCTCCTTTTCTCCCTTGTACAAAGAGGATAAGATCCTTACTAGGGCGGCAGCTGAGGCCGGCCCCTTACGACCGTAACGGGTGGCGTCATCCTCCCCGTTGAAATCCCACATGGGGTGGCCTCTATATTGAAGCGGCTGCACCCCTCGCATAATGCATGCGGCCATGACTCCAATCATGGTTAGTCCGGAATGAGCCAACAGTCTTATCCGGCCCATCAGGTAAAGGACGTCTCTGTCGCTTTCTTTCTGAGAGCTCCGCGGACGCCAGCTCAAGCGTTTCTTCAATGGGGCACTGTTGAAGTCAGGGAGACCGACCCGGATAGGGTCCGGTAGCGGGACGTCATCTATGTAAAACCATTCCGAAGGCCAGTCCTCAGACGCCTTCTTTGGGGTTCCGGATAGGTATCCGGTCCCGGTGATGCGCCATACTTTGGCTCCGCCCACTTGGTATATAGACCCCTCTCGAGAATGGGGCACTAGGCAGAATAACCTCTTCCACAGCACGAAATGAGCCTCAACGCCTAAAAATAGCTCGCAAAGGGCAACGAAACCCGCAATATGTAATATGGAGGCGGGCATGAGATTGTGCAGCTGGAGGCCGTAGAACTCCAGAAGCCCACGGAGAAATGAATGAATTGGAAACCCCAGTCCCCTTATTAGATAGGGGACGAGGCACACCCGCTCTCCTTTAGAAGGATTGGGGGTGCTCTCCGCTTGTTTTCCGCCATTATAGGTGGCGAGACCGGCTCGGACCGGGACCATGTATGCCTGAGGGAGAAATCCCTTGGCCTGAAGCGACACTAACTCGCTATGCGGGATGGTGCAACTCTCCCAGTCCCCGGGTTTGGGACTGGAGGGGCGACGGGAGGAGCTGCGACGGCTGGTCATGTTGGAATGGACCTTTGCTGGAAGCGCTCTGGTGATAACTCGTGGAGAGGAGAAGATGTGGTTTGGACCTAAATCCCCATCCCGTTAAATAGGCGGCTCGTTTATACGTCTAGGGGCGTGGATGTAAAAATGCCCCGGCTTTCGCATTCGTTTGACACGTGGAAGACGGCCATTATTGGGCGTGGGAGTCGAGGAGCCCTACATTACAAAAATCGGACATTATTCCTACAGGTACACAGGATTTGGAGAAGAACCCGCCTTGCAATGCCGAACAATCTGCGCGCCGGACTCATCGTCATTGAAGCCTGGTTCGGGGGCTATTGAGGGAGTCCTAGATTAGGGGGTGTTCGGGTAGCCGGACTATACCTTCAGCCGGACTCCTGGACTATGAAGATACAAGATTGAAGACTTCGTCCCGTGTCCGGATGGGACTTTCCTTGGCGTGGAAGGCAAGCTTGGCGATGCGGATATTCAAGATCTCCTACCATTGTAACCGACTCTGTGTAACCCTAACCCTATCTAGTGTCTATATAAACTGGAGGGTTGTAGTCCATCGGCAATCAACTCCATATACAAGAATCATACCATAGGCTAGCTTCTAGGGTTTAGCCTCCTTGATCTCGTGGTAGATCTACTCTTGTACTACCCATATCATCAATATTAATCAAGCAGGACGTAGGGTTTTACCTCCATCAAGAGGGCCCGAACCTGGGTAAAACATCGTGTTCCCTACCTCCTATTACCATCCGGCCTAGACGCATAGTTCGGGACCCACTACCCGAGATCCGCCGGTTTTGACACCGACATCAAGCTTACGCAGGAAGATGACGTGGCATGCCTCCACAAACAAGTTTATCAGTGGCAAGGCCACAAGGTTGTCTTCATGAAGGTTCACAGGATTGAGCCGCTGGGAGACGTCCTCGATGATGTCCATGGCAAGGTCCGTCTTGTGTCCAGCCCAAATTAGATCGAGGCATGAAATAGTTGCCCTAGCTAGTGTTTAATAGTAGTTTGGATTGTGTCTAATTATCCGAACCTAGCCTGTTATCGACCCCTCTAGGGCTAGTACTCTGTTTGAATCCGTCTATGGAAACTGCTGCTACTTTTGTGTGCCCGTGAATCATGTGAGGACCATCGTAATTGTTGCCAAAACAGATGCGTCCTCACTAGTTTTTTCATGAATATGGCATGGTAAGACATAAGTTGTCACGGCTTATCATACGAGCAGTGTGTGTTTTGGCAAAATAGAGCACTCGTTCAAGAATCGTGCGCCAACGTATACATAAGTACTTGTAAACACTATTGGTGCTACCCCACTTGTAAGCAGTTGTGCAGAACACGGGACATTGGCTCAGCTCGCTTCAACACTAGGCTATCGACCAGCTAACAATCAACAATCTGTTGTCTGACATATAAGCAACTATGTATCTTGTTACAGTGGTTCATGTAGTTAATTGAGGCCACAATGTAATAAATTCCAAACGTTCACACGCTAGTCCAGCGCTCATGTGGAACACTCACATTAAACTCGTCTTCATAAAAAACTTGAAAAGCATAAGTTAAGCAATTTTATACATCTCAATGATTCATAGAACATAACAAACATATACTAGTTCACAGCAAAAGACAAAGTTGTGAGAAGGTTTACAAATCAGGAAAAAAACAAGCAAGGCTTCTCTCTGAGCAAAGGGCCTCCCGACAGGCTTAAATTTCCTGGAGTTCACTCTGGTTTTTTCTTGTTACCACCATTCAGGGTTAGGTTCTCTCATTCCATAATAACCAATTATAATTGTGGTATCAGCTGGAATGCTGAACTGAACCATGCAGTGTACTGACCAGCTGAAATGCTTGTGCATTCCACTAAATTTAAGCACCGCTATTTGCAGAAATAAGCAGACCACAATGCCTCTTGTCTGCGCACATGTCCAAAAAAATGTCGTGCAGCCATGCCAGCTAGTCCTTGGTCCATGGATGAACTGGTAAAAAGTGCATTCCGGACTAGGATGCAGTTGTTTTCGCTCATCCCTGCACTGCAATCAGGAAGTAAAATGTACGAATCAGCTTCTTTTAGATTGCGTTGGTCATTCTACCTTAGTTACTACCAATGTAGGGATACCTTGAAGACGGGAGGTTAGACAACGGCAGCGAGGGATAGCCATCTCATTTTGCATAGTTGTACTAAAACTGAGGTGTGTGCTTTTGATTGCGCGGATAGAAACGATACAGAGACAAACATCCTGAAACGTTATGGAGATAGACATCCCTGTTTGCGCAAATAAGATATACGGTTATTTAAACAGTGACAGATATTACTACTTTCCCCTGTTTCCTCTTAGAACCAAGTGCTAGATTCATGCTACAACTTTCCCACTTTCTTCCCTGTTTGAACAAACGCTTTGAGTCGACTGTATGAAATAGCTTTACTTCTAATCTAATACTACTATAATGCGGCAGTTTTGAAATTGGATTTACCACTCCATCTTCGGTTCTCCCACCCAAACAAGCATTGGCTCAAAATCCACCGTTCATTTCCCCTCTCATGCATATCACTGCCGTCCATCAAACAAAGGATGACATGATCTGACGGCTAAGAGCTGCCGGATTCACTCCCGCTCCTTGTGCACATGGCCGACTCTGCTTTCCAAGTAAACAAATAAAGAAGTCCCCGTTGAATCTGGGTTGCACCTACTGAAGTTGAGAAATGTCTAGAAATTGCCGCCACCTCCTCACATGCAAGTATGACAAGTTGGCAAATAGCTAGCACATTTTGGTTCCCCATTGTCACATGGGAAATAAACACTCTACTACTAACTATTATTTTTAGATTACTGTAAAAATGGATTTTTTTAGATGCCGCTATACTGCAAAGTTCACACTGTTCACATAACATAACATTGCATGGCTGATGCTAGCTAAAGTTTTATTCTGCTTCATCAAGAAATGTAATATTTTTATTATTCGCAGAAAAAGTGTAATATTTTATTTCAGTCATACATAAGCTATACCTCAAGCTAATACAGGACATGAGTGTCTATCAGACCTAAATGACTTATTTAGTTGCACAAAATAGTCCATAAACATGCATGTAAACCGTCAAACAACTCTGGAACTATACATCAGTGGAACCCAGGAAACAGCATATAATAAAACTACAACTTTTATCTTGTAATTAAATTCTTACTTGGAACTCAGTTTGATTTGTGCAAGTGATTTGCTTCTTATTTCGGAATAGTCCTCAGATCATGCAAACAAACACACTATGATATCTACTCAAGATACGAGTACCCATTTCTCTCTCTAAAAAGAAGGTATATGAGTATCTATCATACAGAACATATGTGCAAAGCACGTGCCTTAGTAGAAGTCTAGGTGGCTTTGGAACAGCGGACGGAAGTAGAAAAGGATCCACACGAAGGGAGCTGGGGCAGTAGAGCAAGGCAGGTTTCGAAGGAATATATACCTGAGGGTCGTCGGCATGTCGCAAAGACGGCGTTGGGAGGCCGCATCTTGGCCACAATACCGCAGGGAGGAAGAAGGGGTCGGAGGCCCTCCTGAGCCGGCGCTCTCTCAGAGAGAACGGCACGGCCACCTATCGGGACACACGGGCAGCTGTTGGTCTCCTCCCTCGCCGCCGACGACAACATGAATGATGCACCTACACCCCTGCCCCGGTCGAGGTTGTCTGGCCGGATTTGTGACCAGCCGTGAGCTGAGAGAGAGTGTGGCCACCTATGTGTTGCTTAGATCTGGAGAGCATGAGAGAGTGAACGAGAGGAACCCTAGTAAAGCAAGCGCTAAGGCTCCTGCTTTTATATATAGTGGAGTGATTTTGTTGTACCAGCTTCAAAAAAATGCGCTCCTACGTGTACTCGCGAGTGGGTGTGAGAGAACTAGTGCGTGCGTGCACCACTTCTCTTCATGAGAGTACAATATACTATGCCCAAAGAACGTTCACCACAAGAGTAATAGTACAAGTGTGTGACGTGTGAGCTAAAATAAAATGTGCGCGCCGTCTTTTGTTTTTTAGAAGTTCTGAGGGTAGGGTGTGAAGAGCACATATGTGTGTGACGTCTACCTGCAGATATACGGTGGGTGCGACGTGCGAGTCTGCGAGAGGACTCGGGAGAGTCATGACTCGTGAGGGTGCGTGTGCGTGAGAGAGAGAGGGGGGCACGTATCAATGCAATGCATGTGTCTGTAAATCATTATCCGACAAACGTTTGCCACAAGCCTTTTCCTGACGAACGCCGTAAGGACCGTTAGATCGGCATCCGACAGTGTCAGTTTTGCCATGTCATTTAACAGAACAACCACTCCTCCTACACACAAATCTTCCATGTGAGTGATAGCAACTGCCGTATGCTCCCTCCGTTCCGAAATGCAGTGCATATAGCTTTATTGAAAATTCGAACCTCGCAAACTTTTACCGAGTTTTCGTGTACCAAATTGCACATGTGGAATACCATGTATATATCATTTCATTCATCTTCGAGAGGTAACTATAAAGTTGGGTGAGGAGTCTACAAAGAAAGACCATCGTATCACCCGCAGCAATTTCAAGCATCCTTTAGTATCGAGGAATATCATAGGAACTCTATATGATATGATTTTTATAGGATTTTTTCCTTTAGAGCCAATTGGTTCATAGGAATAGATTCATATAATCCACATTTCAAAGGAAATAAACATCATATCATTTCTATAGCTTTAGAGCCACTTGGTTCATATGAATGGATTCCTATACTCCCTTAATTTCAAAGGAAAATAAACATTAGCGTATATTCAATAGAAAAGTTCCTATGATATGAACCAAATTACATCTCTTTTCTAATCCCTCCTCATAGGAATTGAGAAACATGTCATGTCTATATTCAATAGAAAAGTTCCTACGATGTGAACCAAATGACATCTCTTTTCCAATCCCTACTCATAGGAATTGAGATGCTCCATGTCACCTCTTTCCCTACAACTTCCATGTATACATCTTCTATTCCTAAATAGATAGTACAACCCACTAGTAGCTTTTTTCCAAAACATGCAACTATGGCACAAGAACTATATAGTGTGCCAATAACTTTGAAAGATGGTCGCTGGATGAAGCTAACACGACAGTACAGAGATAGGCAAATCCGAGCACTACTGGCCGTTGGATATCATCAACATTCCACCAGATCTGCCACATGTACAATTTAGAAGACTCCATGGTTGAACTTAAGCATAATGCACAAACCTCAAAACATAAGCACTTCTCCTTTGTTCTAGAATCTTCTGTATCATAATTGATTATTTTTTTCTAAATGAATTGCCATTATTTGTTTTTTACTTTATGATTTACTCCCTCTGTTCCAAAATAGATGACCAAACTTTGCACTAACTTTGTACAAAGTTAGTGCAAAGTTGGGTCATCTATTTTGGAATGGAGGGAGTACAATGCACAACCCCATGAATCTTAACATTTTTATAAAACTTATTGATTTTGAATGAGATGAACTATAAGAACTAAGCGAACATCTACAACATGCATATATAACTCAAAGCTTTACATCCTATAGTGTGTATTTATTCATAATTTGGTTTCGAAATCTCATGCGTTCAATACATGTGTACCTTACTAGTTTTGAGTAGAGTAGCAAATTTCACTCACCCCGGGTATATCAAAATGCAGGGCCCATGCATCATTGCCTTTCGGTCGAACCTACGTCCACAATTTTTTGTAGTGGAGGCGCTTTAAAAAAAGGATCTGTAGTGGAGACCCCTACCCCAGGGTACCCTAGGTAGCTGCCGCACGCATCATTGTTTTCTCTTTTCTTTATGCTCTTGCGCCCTAGAGTGAAATGGTGGTTGCTTCGTCCGTCCAGCTTAATGCGGGAAAGGTGGCGCTTTGTGATTTGACCCCTCGTCGCTCATTTTCTACTTGTGGCACTACGACCGGGGTGCCTCCAATTCCAACCGCTGCTCCGAACTGTAATTTGGTGCATCGCACGTGGAACAAGACGGTGGATGAGCCAGATGTCGGCCAAAGGGGTCCTGTTAAGTGTGTCGCCATTTCATGTGCAGACTGACCCTGCTTGAGTTCTACGCCAACACGACAGGAGCAGCCTACCACTTGGTTTTGCTCCTTGGTGAATCCCGACTATAATGATCTAAAAAGATACGTGCTGAACTACCCTCTCCGTCTCGGTTTTTTTATTTTTAGGCATCTCGGTTTATAGGGCCTGCATGTAGTTCTAGGTCATCCATTTGACTAACTAAATATGAGTTACTATGTCACAAAAAGTATATCATTGGATTCTTAAGCGGATGTAGTTGTATTTAAAAGTCGAGGGCGGGGCTTTTCCCGCGCGGTAGGCGGCGGGGCAGTTCCGCCTAGTCGGTTCGACAAAGACGTGAGAAGATGAGGGAGTAGGCTGCTATAAATGTAGGGTTGTGTGATTTGACAGCGAGTTACTGCTGGACAGGTGGGGCCCCGTGATTTGACTTGCCATTATCATTTTAACTGCGGTGCTACGACCGGCGTCAGTCTCCCAGATTCCTGACCACCTCCATACAGGTGCCTCTCCCAATGCTCGACCATGTAGTAGAGGCTGGCTCTTGCATGAGAGCCCACTTCTCCACTTTTTCCTTGCCTCTCTTTCCTCCACATATGCAAAAATGCCATGTAAAGCGCACTATTGTACTTACTTTTACTTGCTCCTACAGGTGCTTAAGCTTGCCACATAAGCATAAAGTCTGATGTGGCAAGTTAATCAAGAAGAGAGAGACTAGTTTGGTGACCCAAGGAAGAAACGGTGCTAAGCGCGTGTACCTAGGTGAAAAGACAATTTTGAGTCTATAGCTAATTAAATGAAGCAAACTTAGCAACACTATTTCATTGAAAGAGGTCACTCCTTAGCAAATGCAATAAATACACGCGCTTAGCACCGTTTCTTCCTTGAGTACGAAGAAAGAGATAGAGAGGAGTAAAAAATACACTTATAGCCAACCTTGTTGTAGTATGAGTGACTAAGTAATGACTATGTATGACATGCCAACATCAGATAGCCTAATGCACCGTGTTAAATCTCCAAGGGCGCGACTGCGCGAGCGACGTGACGGTCGTGGTAGGCGCGACCATGATACGGGCTGCTGGCAGCCCTTGGATCTGAGATCAAACGGTCGCATGCTAAGTTGCTGAAAATTTGCAGAATAACCCTCCAGGATAGGATATTCACCCATAGGTCTATAATCACGCCATGCAACCGTTCGATCTCAGATCCAAGGGCTCTCGGAAGCCCGTATCATGGGAGAATGGAAAGCCACTACCCTGCCGTTCGCACGCTGGCAGTTCGCTCCTACTCGTCCCCGCACGTCCTTCAATACTATGGCGGTTCGCTCCTAGTCGTCCCGTCCATTCACATTACGGCAGTTCCACTAATCCTAACCCTCCTCCCAAATCCATGGTGTCCCAAATCTCCATGATCGGCGGTGAGTACAAGGTTAGAACCATCACCGGTAATGAGTTCGACGTCATCTACACCTGTTCTTCCGCGACGGTGAAAGGATGCCTTTCTCGCTTTAGACGCATGTTCGAAGACACAGATGATGAGTGGGTCGCTGGGCTAGATGTTGAGTACACCACAGTCCTGGGACGAGAGAAGGATCTAAAGGACGAAGAGAGGAAGAATCCCGCCGTGATCCAGGTTTGCCTGCATGACTTATGCTTGGTCTACCACATATGCCATGCCGACGTTGAGTGCCAGGATTTTAAGGACTTCCTCGAGAGCAACCTAGTCAAATTCGTTACTGTAGACTTTGGTAATGACAAAGACATCCTGCATCGGATAGGCCTCGTTGTAGGCAACACCTTCGACCTCCAAAAGAATCGACTAGTGTCCGCTCGTCAGCCTTCAATGCTGACCCTGGCAGGAGCCATGGTTCATCCTTCGTACGGTAAACTAGAGAAACCTCCATACACGTTTCATCGTCATGCATGGCAGCGGAATGTACTAGATATAGACCACATCCACTACGCTGCAATGGATGGCTACCTTTGCTTCAATATCTACAAGGGTTGGATGAAGAGCAACAGCCAAGTGTGCGGTTCAAGCAAAGAAGTATCGGCCAAGAGGAAGAGGGACAAGGACGAAGTCGAGGACGTGGACGAGGACTCCGAGTAAGGTGGCAGTGTTGTTGCTCATGGTGGTTCTAATGCAATGTCTACCGGAATAGTTGCAAAGTTTAATTTCAGGTGTGCTTAATTTAATTTGAAGGGTGTGTTGTGCTGAGCCCCCAGCAGAACTATGTTATGTTTCTTCTCGTTACTTTAACTCTTCAGTACATACATACTAGTATTTCTTACATTTCATCTTTTAGTTGGTATAGTACTACCACTCGTTTCTTCACAATATATACGTACAATATATATGGCCAACATCATATAGCCAGCAGTTTAGTTGTCAAAGAATTTCAGGGTGCTTAGTTTTGTCAAAGAATTCCAGGATGCTTAGAGGGTGCTTGGATCCAAGGGACTTATTTTAGTTTGACTAAAAATAGTCTCTTTAAGAGGCTAAAGTTCCAAGCACCCCTGAAAGAGGGGCTAAAACTAGTCTTGAGACTAAAAAATTTAGTCAGGGGTACCCCTACTAAAATGTGGATTAGTCCTCTCTCTACTCATTTAACTCCTCTCCTTTAACACAGGCGAGTTCTGGATTGGAGGGTTTGGAGGATAATAAATGCTCATTAACTTGATTTTAGCCTTTTTAGTATTTGGATCCAAGCATGGGTGAGAATAGCATGTTTTAGTCCCACTACTTTTAGTCATGGGACTAAAATGTATCCAAGCACCCTCCTAGTTTTATTTGAGGGGTGGGTTATGCTGGACAGCATTATTGTGACTAGCCTTTTTAATAGTACTATATGCATAATTTGGCGACGAGCACTCTCTATATGTACCACCTTTTTTTAATTTCAATTTTTGCTCCATGGCGCAATCCATCGATAGTACTGTTGTAGAAAAGTATACATTTTTTAAAAGGCTAGAGTACTGTTCATCACATATATAGCCAGTTAAATTCTCAACCTAGAACGACGTGCATGCCATGTAGTAAACCGATACGGAGGAAGTATAGTAAAAATGAGGTGATTTTACCGAGCGATCGGCGGGGGAGCATGGCCTGTCATGCGGTCCCACGTGTCATGATGTACCAAGGCGATGTGCGTGTCCCTCTTGAGGCAGAAGCAATACTAGTACGTGGTTTGAGATGATGGCGAACCGAAGTGTGAAATAATGGTTGCTTCGTCCGTCTGGGAAAGTGTGGCATTGTGATTTGACGTCTCATTGCTCATTAGTACTACTGGGTCGGTACGAGTGGGGTGCGTCCCCCCTGCTGTTCTGCACTGTTATTTGGTGCTTGACACATCGACCCGGTTGCTATATGTCCCACATGTCGGCGACAGGAAGTACAGAATTCATGAAAGGGAGCGTCGACGGAGGAGTATACTACAGAATTCATGAAAGGGAGCGACTTAGTTTTGGAAAAATCTGTTTTTACGGAGTACGTACCCACTAGGGTTTATAGGGCTCATCTAAAAAACATTCATTTTTCCGTTTGATAAGTCTCAATTCTACTATACTAGTACTAGTACCATTACATGTTGGATTTCGAGGTGCGTTAGATCAACTGACACAAGTAGTGTCAAGAGGAAACTAACCAATGCATGTACAAGTTCATGGAAATTTAGTGGTCATTCATGCATTCGTTCTAATTAATGCCTCGGTAAACATAACTTCTTGAGAAAAACAAGCGTACTAATTTCATGGGCAAAATACGAAATTAATTCGACCACTCACCGTCTACCTTGGTTGGAGAGATTTTGAAATTGAGCCATAAACTGGAAAGGAGGGAGTAGTAACTTTTGTATCGATTACTATTTGTGGCCTTGTATAGATGCAAAATGTATTTTTATGGTGGCCTTGTATAAGTAAATGGAGGGAGTACTAACCAAAGTACGTAGTAGGGACGAGGAGTAAACGGAGGGAGTAGTAAAATTTTCTCCTCGTGCTGCGAGCCACCGCGCGTGTGGGCGAGGGAGTGGGCGTAAGGCGTACTAGTAAGCAAGCTTCACCTCATCCTGCGAGCCACCGCGCCCGTGGGTGGGGGAGACGGCGTACTAAGCAAGCTTCTCCTCGTTCTGCGAGTTGACGGGACACATCAAAAGTACTCTAGTGTATAGAGCCTTGCCTCTAAGGTAGGCCCCACATGGTTTGCCTCTTTTTTTAAATTAACATAACACGTCAAGTCGCAATTTGTTTGTTCACCCGTGGTCGACGATCCTCCCTCCACCAAGTGGACAACTAGTACACGTGCCGAATTACCACGTGGGCTGCCTTTTTCGTACAGAAATGAGCTCCACCAAGTACCCGCGCGGATGTGGTTGGGAAAGAGACGGGAGTACGTGCGCCGTGCGTGCACCTCTTCTCTTCGTGCACGTCCCCCACCTACGTTGGTGTGTGTGAGAGAGATACAAACCTAGACATAATGCATCGTCCATCCCCATGCCTCCGCCCAGTCCGACCACCAGTCACCACCACGCCCCACTCCTCCTCACCTTATCTGTCATCTTTCTCCCTCCATTTTTATATACAAGGGGCCACTATCAAAATTACAATTTGCAGATATACAAGGCCACTAACACTAATCGATGCAATATTAATGGTGTTTGCCTCATGGTACTAGCAAAGGAGGACATTAATTATCCCTTGCATGCATGCAGGAGTTTGTAAAAAATGCATCTTGATGTTCCGTGCAGTGCACGGGCATCTTGCTAGTCCATGAAAACAACACATGGCAAAATTCCACGGCTTGGGGCGGCAACTGGCTCCGTCGGGCGAGGGGAGGGAGGTGGATCAGCGAGCTGCATAGCTTGTATCCGGCGGGCTACCCAGCCGGCTTGGATGCGGAATAACTACTCTTCGTAAGCCATTGTAAGAGTGGACAAAATGGTGGAGGAATCAGGGGAGCAGCCCGGTCATGAATGGACGTGTGTCCAGAGTGGGTTTCTCGGCTTCCACACGAGCGGGTTTCATGGAGGCGTTTGAATGCGGCACAGAGGCGTGTTCAGCCGGGCGTGCCGCGAGTGGCGCCCTCGACTCTGACCTAGGACACCGCGCCGTTCTTCCACTGACATGTGGGCTCTTTGGGTGCATGGCATGCATGTCAGTGACCCAACGCAGGCAGCGCACAGCAGAGGAACTTTTGGTGGGCCAGGGCGGTCAGAAGCGGGCATTTCATAAACCGATGATTGTTCATTGAGTGTGACATCATCTTAAGCCCACTATGTTGATAGCCCATTTGATATGTTGTGATTCATAAAGACCACTGCAAACATCAATGTTCTGCTTATCACAGATAAGATTGATTAATACCTGTAACAATCCATGTCCTTAACAAAGGGTGCATGCACGTATAGGTTGAACGTGTGTCTTGTGTCGTGTGATGTGCGCATGCAGGCGTGCGAGTGTTGCGTGCATGCAAGGGTACGTTTCAGTGTTGCATGCATGGGTGTGTACGTGCATGTGTCCGTGAGTGCATGTGTATGTGTCAGTGTCGCACGCCAGCATGCGTGCGTGTGTACATGTCAGTGTTGCACGCCTACATGCGTGCGTGTCTTGTGTGTGTGTCTTGCGTGCGTGCATGTGTACGTGCGGGGTGAGGCTACACGTCAGTCGACTGACTTTTTCATCTCTGGTCATTAGATTTTCCAGCCGTTGGATACGAAATCAAGGGCCTCTAGTTTATCATCAAACTCCACCCCCCTGAGCCGCCAGCCACCACCGGCCGAACCGCCAGCCCCCGCCGCCCGCGGCCGGCCTGCCCTCCCCGAAACCACTCATTTATTACCATTTTTGTCCTTCATATACGCGCTGACGGGTGGGCCCTATGGTAATGTGCGCTGCTGAATGTGGATCGTTTGACTGGTCAATTGATCGTGTTATCAACAAATTACGGAGCTGTATGGTGAGCCAGTGACAGTATGATCACCCTAAAATGTACTCCTATTTTATTAACACAGTACAGACTCAAACTACCATTTCTTTCTTTCATATACAGGCTGACAGGTGGGCCCCACGTTTGCGTGCCCCGATGGTGCAACACTAGTTGCGCCGCGTGGAACGTTTGACTAGTCAATTGATTGTGTCATCAACAAAATACGGAGTTGTACGGGTAAGCCAGTGACCGTATAATCATGATATGTATTTGTTTAACACGGTATAGACGCAAGGGCTCATATATACGCGCAAGCACTCACCGCTATAAGCGCACACACGCGAACCCTACCCCTATGAGCACCTTCGAGAGAGTGGGCCAGCATATATGATCTTGAGATTTTATGAAGTCACCATAGGTGCCTCGTAGTCGAGTGGAACGTCTCCTCCCACTGAACGTACGACGCCGGAAAAATACTAAAATTAACACAAGATAAATGCGAGCACCGGGACTTTAACCTTGGTGGGCTCGAGAAACCACTGTCATCTAACCATCCAACCACATGTTGGTTAGCACGACAAAATGTATGTGGTGACCGTGATGAGCTTATTCTGAAGTCCAGTGACCATATCGTGATTTCGCTTCAAATACAATGACCGTAAGTGTCGTGAACAAAATACGGAGCACACATCAAATGCAAAGTCCGTCAGTGTCATCAACAAAATATGGAGACGTATCGTGAGCTAGATACCGTTGTACTATTGTATATTCTTGTTTTCTTAGTGGCCCATTGCATGTGTGGTGTGGTGGGCACATCATTTCTAGTTGTGGTGGGTCAACATGAAGACTCATGGGTCGGTTCCATCCCCCGCCACATATAGGTTGGACCGAGACGTGTTATACGAAGACCCGTGTGGAGGACTCGGCGTACAACACGAAGCTACCAGAGTCGCAGAGGACTCTATCCCCATTGGTGATAAGCCGAGTATATATGATTTGTAACCCTAGGCCCTTAGTATGTTATACAAGCTTGGGGGCTAGTTCGTCGATAGTATACACACACGCACAATGCCTGGTATTCATGTGTACTTTGTACACACCCCTATCACTAATATACAGTACCAGGAGTAGGCTCTTTCTTCAACTGCAATTGAATTCTAGCATGTGCATGTGTTTATTTCATATTATCGATCCATAGAGTGAGAGCGGTTTGAAATACAAGCAATGGATGCTTTTGCAATTCATATATAAACATTAATTAGTGCACTCCATGTTGTTAGTGTGAAGCACTTTATACATTTGTCACTTGCATGGATACATTCCAAATTGCTAGCTACGAAATAGAATACATGTCGAATTCAACATAAAGGGGGTTTCGAAGATTCGAATTCATAGGAAGTGCATTCATCTATTTGAACCCGAGATAATGGCATTTGTAAATCAGATGTAAAGGGGGGATCAATCTTTGTTGTGAGTTTGAACATGCTATATATATTCATATGCATATCTAACTTTTTTTGCAACCAAGGAGATTATATGTGGAACCTTGCATGAACTGAGGTAAGTTGCATATTTTTTAATATATACTCGTGCACAATGTATATTCAAATGCACCCCCTCCATTCCAAAATAATCGTAGCTTTAGGATTTTCAAGAGTAATGATTTGTGAAGTTTGACAAATCCTGAAAGTTCAATTCAAGAGAACCGAAAACGTTAAATGCTTCTGCTCCCAAATATTGAGGGCTCCTTTGATTCAAAGGAATTCCATAGGATTTTGGAGGATTTAAACCCTTAGGTATTTTTCCTGTGATGCTCGTTTGATTTGTAGGATTGGCATCCTTAGGAATTTTTCCATATGATTCATTTGTACTACATTTTGGAGGAAAATTTCCATCCACTCAAACCTCTTTGTAGAATTCCTTTGTTTTTCCTATGCTATCAAACATTCTTTCAAATCCTGTAGGATACTATGGGACATGTCACCCTATTCCTGCATTTTTCCTATTCCTTCATTTTGACAATCCTGTGAAACAAAGAGGCCCTGAACGAAGCGCCAAATAGGCCTCTGGTCACCTGAAACCGCACGAGACTAATGTTTTGGTGGTAGGAAATTACTGTCCTAACTCTGGCCCGTGTAGCCTATCGGCCCGATGTCCAAAGGTCTAAACCGGGGTAGGTTTGTAACTTCACCAAGACGCCAGAGAAGCATTCATACGCCGTGGGTGCCTACCCATGCGCTCGGCCGAAATCTATCCCGCCCACATTTGGGACACCTGACATGACTGTCCTACCCCCAACCCGCAATATGTCCAAAATTTTAGATGGGGGGATAGTTTGTAACTTTCCCCAAATTTCAAACAAGCGCGTCCCAAACCGAAACATTGTTCCCCCTTAGTTCCCCGCCTCCCTCCGTTTCCCCATTCATACTCCCTGGGTGCAAAAACGCCCTCTCCACCAGCCGTGAAACCCCAGCATCCTCCGTCCTCCACCCCATAGCGGCCAATCCACCGCCGCCCTCCTCCATCACACCGGAGCCGGTACCCCGACGTCGTCGTCCAACGCAACCGCAACCGCAACACCCTCAAGGACTTAGCAGCTGAAGCCGAGGTAGAGCTGCCTCCACGACACCGATGCCGACGTGCGCCGTACCAGAACCACTCCGACCACGCCGTCCTGCGCCTCACTGCTACGGCTCCACTGTCGCAACCATCCACCGCACTAGAGCTGTTCCCGCTACGCCGTCGTTCGCCGCCTCGGATCTGCTTCCCCACCGCCGACAGATGGCCACCGCACCACACTCAACAACTTGGCCATGGGTTCGTCCAAGGCTGCACCGTCCTCCACAACTTCTGGTTTCCGGCGAACAACAAGAAGATCGTCGGAAAAACAGAAGGAGGACACAGCACTGCCAGCAGAAAGAGGTACTCCTCTTCCCTTATTCGTGCAAATCTTATGTCTCCGCTCACACCGTATTCATCCCACGAAAGAAACTAGTTGAGCGCTTCTTACTGCATCTTCTTCGTGATACTAAATGCACAAGGTTTCCTCCCTTTTACTATTTCATCTTTGCTAGAGGTCAGTAGCCCGCCTGGATTTCGATTCAGGGTCAGTCGAACCGCAATTAAAAGAAGTAGCACCCGCTTAGGCGCGCGGAGCACCTAGTCCGCCCGTTCCAAGGGGAAGCGGCGCATCGGTGTCTATCATAGGGGTGTGGGGCGCAGGAGCTGCTTGCACCCGATTTGGAGGTCGGCGGGGCTTGAATGGATGGCCGGGGGGCGGTGCCAAGCACGGCGGTGCGGTGAGGTCGAGGGGAGGGTGCAGGCAGGGGAGGAATACTGGGCCGGTGGTCGCTGGCGTTTCGAGGAAGATCGTCAACACTGACTCGCTGGAGGTAGATGAAGGTGATCTGCCCGTTCTTTGTACATCGGACGGTGCAGAAAAAATGGACTGACCTATTTGCTTTCAGTCAACTGTTATTTTCATAGAATCCTGAGTAATTTAGTGTGCCATGCATGTTGTAGAGCTATCATATGTCTCTCGTCATTTATTTCTCACCGACATGCTATCTTCTACCTTTACACTGTACTAATTGTGCACACACTTCACCCACACTCACACTATTGTTTTTTATGCATGGGTATTTTAGACTCTGACGCAGTGTTGATGAATGCAGAAAAGAAAAGACGGAAGTTGCTCCAGTGTAAATCGAAGATAAGCACTAAGCGTTCCAGTACTCTAACGGGTGCAGTGTCAGCAGTTGGAGACAGTAAACTTAGCTCTGCAGTTGATGATCTCAATTGCCACACACAACCATCCCAAGTGCTTGCTTTAACTTCGCGCTGTCAAATGTGGTTGCATGTTGCATATGGTGTCTAGCTTGTATTGCTTCCAATTTGGTTAAATTGCATCTGCTTACTTTACACATTATACCTTTGATAATGACATGCCTTCCTATTTTTGATACATACTACATATGTCTATTAACCATGTTCGTACATCAAATTAATGGTCTTTTGTATCCCTCATCAATCACTTATGATGAGACAGTCACCCGGGTGGGTTTCTGTCAGACGCCATACTCGTATAAAGAGTGCAGTGTCATCCTCCCCACATGATTCTCAAGAAACAGCAAGGCTAAATGAAGATAGTCAACGTAGCTCTCTAGTTGATCACCGCAATTCCCCCACACCACCATCGCAGGTGCTTGCTCTTACTTGGCAGTGTGATATGTAGTGTTTGTCTTAGATGAAAGTAGTGTTCGTCAGTATCATGCATCAATGAGTTCTGAAGAGCAAATTTTATTCCTTTTTCTTGTGGGTTTGACTTGAGAAGGCAAAATCAAGAAAGAGGAAGGAAAAGAGTAAGGAAGGCGATGATGGTGGTCCTCTGCAGCAACGTAAACGGAGCATCTGTACCGATTCTCCTTGTACTGATAGTGCATTACAAGGTCCAAGTCTCCGCTCCCCTACTCCACCATCCAAGGTGCTTGCTCTAACTTGGCAGTGTGATATCTGGTTGCATGTTGCATATGGTGTCTAGCTCGTATTGCTGCTAATTAGTGTAAACTGCATCTGCTTAGCTTACACATGATACATGTGAATATGACACGCTTTCCTGTTTTTGGTACATACTATATCTTATGATAAGGCACTTTTCTTGTGTATCCCTCATCAATGCTCCTAATTTGTTAAATTGCATCTCCTTAGCTTACACATTATACATATGAATATGACACGCCTTCCTGTTTTTGGTACATACTACATCTGCCTATCACACCATGTTCTTACATCAAACTATTGTTCTTGTGTATCCTGCGTCTATCGCTTATGATGAGACAGTCACGCGCGTTGGTTAATATGAGATGCAATACTCTTATAAAGAATGCAATTTCATCCTCTCCACATGATTCTCAAGAAACAACAAGCCTAAATGAAGATATTGAACGTAGCTCTGTACCTGAAGACCGCACTTCCCCTACACCACCATCATAGGTGCTTGCTCTAACTTCGCAGTGTGATATGTGGTTGCATGTTGCATACGGTGTCTAGCTTGTAATGCTTCTAATTAGGGTAAATTGCATCTGCTTAGTTTACACACTATACCTCTGAATATGACATGCCTTCCTATTTTTGGTACACACTACATCTATGTGTTAACCTTGTTCTTACATGAAACTACCTCTCTTCTGTATCCTGGATCAATCACTTATGATGAGTCACCTTTATTCGTTGCATATTGCATATTATTTCTAGCCTGTTGCCATGTATTGCTTCTAATTTGGTCAAATGCATTTGTTAGGGCACCCTTTTAATTTGGCAGAGTGATATTGGTTTCATCTTTCATATGGTTTCTAGCTTGCATCGATTCTAACAAGTTCAAGCACCTTGTGCTTAGTTTACACTTTATACATCATACATGTCAATATGTCACGCCGTCCTGTTTTTCATATATATTCCATCCTCCTATCATGTGGCTGCCTTACATGAAAGTAGTGTTCGTCAGTATCATGCATCAATGAGTTCTGAAGAGCAAATTTTATTCTTTTTTCTTGTGGGTTTGACTTGACAAGGCAAAATCAAGAAAGAGGAAGGAAAAGAGTAAGGAAGGCGATGATTGTGGTCCTCTGCAGCAACGTAAACGGAGCATCTGTACCGATTCTCCTTGTACTGATAGTGCATTACAAGGTCCAAGTCTCCGCTCCCCTACTCCACCATCCAAGGTTCTTGCTCTAACTTGGCAGTGTGATATCTGGTTGCATGTTGCATATGGTGTCTAGCTCGTATTGCTCCTAATTAGTGTAAACTACATCTGCTTAGCTTACACATGATACATGTGAATATGATGCGCTTTCCTGTTTTTGGTACATACTATATCTGTCTATCACACCATGTTCTTACATGAAACTACTCTTCTTATGTATCCTGCATCAGTCACTTATGATGGGACACCTTTAAGTTGGCAGTGTGATATTGGTTTGCGTCTTGAATATGATTTCTAGCATGTATTGCTTCTAGTTTGATGAACGCCACCTATGACAAGACAGTTTTAACTTGGCAGAGTGATATTGACTGCACCTTCCATATGGTGTCTTGCAGTGTTTCTAATTTGTTGAAGTGCCTTCTGCTTAGTTACCACATCATAGGTGTGAATATGTCAAGCCGTCCATTTTTTCGTACATATTCCATCCTCGTATCATGACTTTGCCTTTCATCAGAGTAGTGTTTGTCAGTATCATGCATGAATGAGTTCTGAAGAGCGAATGATATTCCTTTTTCTTGTCGGTATGACCTCACAATGCAAAATCAATAAAGCTGAAGGAAATTGGCAAGGCATTGGATGATGGTGGTCCTTCCGAGCAACTGAAACGGAGGTTCTCTACATATTCTACTCCGCCATCCTCCCAACAAGATTCGCAAGACAACGCAAGGCTAGACAGTCAACGTAGCTGTGTAGATGATGAGCACATCTCCCCTACTCTACCATCACAGGTGCTTGCTCTAACTTGGCACTGTTATATGTGGTTGCATGTTGCGTATGATGTCTAGCTTGTATTGCTTCTAACTTTTTTGAATTGCATCTGCTTACTTTACACATAATGCCTGTGAATATGACACGTGTTCCTGTTTCTACATCAGACTACTATTCTTGCATATCCCGCATCAGTCACTTATGATAAGGCACCTTTAAGTCGCCACTGTGATATTGGTTGTGTCTTGCATATGATTTCTAGCATGTACTGCTTCTAATTTGTTGAAATGCCATACAGTTTGAACTTGGCAGAGTGATATTGGTTGCATCTTTCATATGGTGTCTAGCTTGCAGTGCTTCTAATTTGTTGAAATGCCTTCTGCTTAGTTACCACATCATAGGTGTGAATATGTCACACCATCCTGTTTTTCATACATATTCCATCCTCGCATCATGTCTTTGCCTTTCAAACGAGTAGTGTTCATCAGTATCATGCATGAATGAGTTCTGAAGAGCAAAATCATTACAGCTGAAGGAAATTAGGCCGGCAGTGGATGATGGTGGTCCTTCGGAGCAACTCAAACAGGGGGTCTCTACAGATTCTACTCCGCCATCCTCCCATCAAGATTTGCAAGACAACACAAGGCTGGACAGTCAACGTAGATGTGTAGATGATGAGCACATCTCCCCTACTCCACCATCACAGGTGCTTGCTCTAACTTGACACTATTATATGTGGTTGCATGTTGCGTATGATGTCTAGCTTGTATTGCTTCTAACTTGAATTGCATCTGCTTACTTTACACATAATGCCTGTGAATATGACATGTGTCCCTGTTTCTAGAACATACGTGTACATGATGAGCACATCTCCCCTACTCCACCATCACAGGTGCTTGCTCTTACTTGGAACTGTTATACGTGGTTGCGTTTTCCGTATGATGTCTAGTTTGTATTGCTTCTGATTATGTTGAATTGCATCTGCGTAGCTTACAACTTATACCTGCAACGATCACTTATCCATAAGACACATTTAACTTGGGACTGTGATGTAGGTTGCATCTTGCATTGTCTTCTAGCTTGTACTGCTTCTAATTTCTTGAAATGGCTCTTACGACGAGACACTTTTTACCTGATAGAGTGATATTGGTTGCATGTTCATATGGTGCCTAGCTTTCATTTCTTCTAATTTTGTTGAAATGCCTTCCGCTTACTATTTTTTCATACATATTCCATCCTCCTATCGTACGTGTGAATATGAAACGCTGTCTTTTTTGTATATATTCCATCCTCCTATCCTGCGCTTGCCTTACATCAAAGTAGTGTTCGTCTGTATCATGCATCAACCAGTTATGCAGAGCTAATTTTATTCATCTTCTTGTGGTTTTTACTTCATAAGGCAATATCAGAAAATAGAAAGGAAAAGAGTAAGTTAGGGGATGTTGGTGGTCCTCCCCACCGACGCAAACAGAGACTCTCTAGATTTGCCACTACTACTGCTAATGAAGTTGAAGTCCCAAGTCTACATGATGAGTTCACCTCCCGTACTCCACCATCGCAGATGCTTGCTCTAAGTTGACAGTGTGATAATTGGTTTCATGTTGCATATGTTGTCTAGCCTGTATTTCTTTTATTTTGATTAAATTGCACCTGCTGAGTTTATACGTTATACATGTGCATATGACATGGCTTTCTGTGTCTAGAATACACTACATCTATCTATCATATCATGTTCTTACATCAAAGTACTATTGTTGTGTATCCTACATCAGTCACTCATGATTGGACGCTTCTAACATGGCAGTTTGATGGTGGTTGCATCTTGCATTGATTGCTACGTTGTACTGCTTCTAATTTTTCGAATTGCCACTTATGACAAGACACTTTTAACTTGGCAGAGTAATATTGGTTGCATCTTTCATATGGTGTCTAGCTTGCATTACTTCTACTTTCTTGAAAATCCTTCCGCTTAGTTTGCACATCGTAGCTGTGAATATGTCTTGTCATCCTGTTTTTCTTACATATTCCATCCTCATACGGTTGTCTTACATCAAAGTATTGCTTGTCTGTATCATGCATCAATGAGTTCTGAAGAGTGATTTTATTCTTGTGTTGTGGGTATAGCTTGACATGGCAAAGTCAAAAAAGAGCAAGGAAAATAATATAGTAGGGAGTGATGTTACTTGTCGGGTGAAACGGAAAAGGTTCTGCCATCGATATTCTGCTAGTACTTATAGTGCAGTAGAAGGTCCAAGTCCACCGGCTAAATCTACAAACACAGTATCACCTGCTCCACCAGCTGCAGCATCCGCTTCAACTATACCAGCATCTCAACCAGTTACTCGTTCGTTTGCTCCGGAACTGGCCAGTTCCCAAGCTGCCTTCACACCTAACACTACTTCCGAAGCACTGCTGACACAACAGGACTTGGCAAGATCAGATGAACCTCATGAGCATCAACACCAAGACGGTACCTAACCGAGTCAAGTTGCAGTTGCATGCGCCTTTATATGTACTCTCACAGTTTGATGTACACTAACACTTTCCATATTCGTTGTTGAACTAGCACCACGGCGCAAGCGGAAACAGACATCAGGGATAATGCTTGACAGATTAACAAAATCTAAAGGAGGAAGAATGGAGATCCATTTTGAGGCAGGTTTAAAAAAGCCATGTGATGCTACAGAGTCAGCCAAGTTAGTATCAGAGGCAGCCGTTGCTGTTAGGTGTCATGCACATATCCTCCCAATGTGGATCCAGTACAGGAATGAGAAAGACAATACCCAGTTTAACACCTTTCTTGACCATTTATCCATTAGTAATGTTATTCATCGCAATTAGTAATATTGTCTTGCTCTGTCCCATACTTTCTAGCTTCCTCCTAATAAGACTTACATTCTTTTTTCAACAGATGAGGTTCAAGTTGGATCTGAAAGATGATGCAACTAGACAAGCATGCACTCATGTTTTTTAGTCTGCTCTGCGATAGTATCGGTACCACCTTAGAAAATCTCACTTTGAAGGCAAGGCTAACAATGAAATCGCCCAAACATCTCGAGTGGAATATATTACATATGAAGACTGGACAGCCCTTGTTAAACACTGGTCTGATCCAAAGTATCAGGTAGGCTATATGTATTTGATCAGGCCACATATTGAACTTGTATTTATGTATGTGCCTTACAAGTGTATATTCTTCTAGGCTAACTGTTTGAAGAACAAAACCAACCGTTCTAAAGTGAAATTCCAACAGACCACAGGATCTCGTAGCTATATTGCACACTGCGAGGCTCTTGTAAATAGCTGCTACTTCCTTCTTTTTTGTGCCATATTATCATATCTATATTGACTTGTTCCAAATACAGAGGAAATCCCGTGCGGACCAAAAAGAACCTGAACCGAATGCAGTGCAAATCTTCAAGGATTGCCACACCAGCAAGATGAAGGGCATGAGCACACCAGTTCAAGCCGTTGTTGTAAGTCCTTACTCCTCCTGCCTTGAACTGATTGGTATTGTGATGTGTTCATTTAACTACTTGGTTTGCAGCCAATGTCAGTTACTCTGTTCACTTTTATTCACAGTTGTCTTAACGTATCATTTCACCTTACATGGTTTAAAAGAGATGAAGGATATTCTTTTGGTCTTGATCTGTAATCTAGTTGTTATGTTCATGTGCTCACACAATGATAAAATAGCCTGTTTGTTTTATATTTGTTTGCCCATGATATGAATGATGTCAAACTATGTTCATCCTACTTTAAACCATGTCTCTTTATCCTTAGATGTCAATGAATGTGAGGAAATAGACAATACAGTAGGCATGCTACATGGACATATGTTCCGAAAGTGATTTTATTATGTAGTTGGCACTACAATACATGCTAATGTATTACAGTAGTTCACCAAAATAAGTTATGTATAAACCTTTAACCTACTTTGTTTGTTTTTGTCTCATTAGTAACTTATCTGGTACACTAATCTACAAGTTCAAACTTTCAGGAAGCTATGGAACAAATGATTGAACAGCCACAGCCACCTGAAGGTGACGAGGCTACTACAGGCACAATGTCACCTCTTGCTGCAGCGCGTCAGTATCTCTCCACTAACAGTGCAAAAAGCACCTTCCTGCATAATTCTGGGTTGGTTGTCAAGGTAACCTCGTCCAAATCGCCTACTGAACATAATCTTCCTGCTAGACAGAGTGATATATCTGTGCTCCAGACACAAGTCCAATCCCTAGTGGACGTTGTTTCGGAAACAAGAATAGTGGTTGAGAAATGTCGTTAAGATATGAATAGCTTCGTAGGAGCCCAACATGCCAACATTCGTCGGGCCCATTCCAATTGGGCTAAAAACGATTATGGGCCGAAATTGGCATGTAGCCCACTAAAAATATCTAGGCCTAAATCAGCATAAGCTTTCATATTTTTCTGGTAGGCATGTGCCCATAGTGGGCCTTTAACAGGCCTAAACATAATTTGGGCCCTCAGTAAAAATAGGCCGTTTACAGGTGTAAAAATCTCGAGCCCATGAAATACATGGGCCTTTAATAGACCGAAAGTGAGATTGGGCCCTGATTGTGCCAAATAACTCACTAGACTTTAACAGGCCGAAATTCGGACGGGCCGTAAATGTGTCGACCTAATACACGGGCCTTTAACAGGCCGGAACTTCGGTTGGGCTAGATTATCGTCATTTTTATATGGGCCGTTAATGGGCCCGATATGACGTTGGGCCACATATGGCCCATGGTTTACGTCCGACATTAACAGGCCGAAAATGATAACAGGCCGAAAGTGGCCCAAAGCTATAGTGGGCCTCTAACAGGCCGAATGTCAGACATGGCCGAATATGACCCAAATCCTTCACGGTCGTTTATGGGCCGAAAGTTTTGATGGCCTATAAATGGGCCCAAATGAAGCCGGACCTTTAACAGGCCGGAAATACACTGGGCCGTAATTCGGCCCAATTACTTAGCGGACTGTTAACGGGCCAGAAGTGACCATGGGCCACATTGATGACAAGTTTAGTACAGGTCGTTGACGGGCCGATTTGACAGAGAATGTTGGGCCTTTAGCTGGGCCGGCCCATTATGTTCGGCAGAATCTAGTGGGCCTTTATCTGGGCCGGCCCATTGTGGTCCGCAAAATCTTGTGGCCCTTTAGCTGGGCCGTCCCATTATGGTCTGCAAAATCGTGTGGGCCTTTAGCTGGGCCGGCCCATTATGGTCCGCTAAATTTTGTGGGCCTTTAGCTGGGTCGGCTCATTATGGTCCGCTAAATATTATGGGCCTTCGGTTGGACCGGCCCATTTACTCTTTGTGGGCCACTTTTGGGCCGGTCCACGTGTCAACATATCATAGGCCCATCTCGACCGTTGGAGGAGTGACACCTGTGCCAACGCGGAGCTGACGTGTGGATCCGTCAGCCAATGAGAATTTTACACGTGGAAAATCGGCATTGGTCGTGGCTGTTAACGGGTTATCGGATCCAAAATCCGACCCGATAGCTTAACGGCGTTCCGTTACGGTGGATGCCACGTGTCGGTCACCCTTGACGAAAGCACTTCTGTGACGCGTGATTTATCGTCATGGAATGGACACTTCCGTGATGATAATTTTGGCAATGTCATGGAACACTTCTACGACCGCACAGGTATGACTATCTTGATTCTATCATAAATTTGTCATGGATGTACATGCATGACAGAAAACACGACCTACTGTGACAAACACGTATCATCACGGAAGTGTATTTTTTGTAGTGATTAGGGCCTCCTTTTAATAGAGTACCGGACCAAAGCATTAAGACATAGTGAATACATGAACTCCTCAAACTACGGTCATCACCGGGAGTGGTCCCGATTATTGTCACTTCAGGGTTGCCGAATCATAACACATACTAGGTGACTATAGACTTGCAAGATAGGATCAAGAACTCTCATATATTGATGAAAACATAATAGGTTCAGATCTAAAATCATGGCACTCGGGCCCTAGTGACAAGCATTAAGCATAACAAAGTCATAGCAACATCAATGTAACGCCCCGAGACCGTTGCGCGAGGTGTCTTCCAGTTATTCGTCGATGTTGCCATGTCTTTTCCTTGCGTGTTGCATTTCATCATGTCATCATGTGCATTGCATCATCATGTTTTCAAAACTTGCATCCATCCAGGTTCCCCCAGTCCCTTCCGTTGTCCGTCCTGAACCCAGACACACTTGCACGCGCCCGCGACACGTCCGTAATACCATTTTATAAGTGGCCGAAAAATGTTCTCGGAATGGGTTGAAAGTTGGCATGCGCTGTTGTTTTGTTGTAGGTAGGCCGTAATACCACATCAAGCTTATCTTTTCGTTGTTGATAATCCAATAACTCCGTTCGACTATATGTTGTAAGCATGCTCACTGAAGATCTTGTTTCCCTCCGTTCATTCCATGCCATTCTTTCTTCTTCCGAAGGCATTGTGATGCTGCTCTCTTCGACCCATCATCTTGTTTTTTCAAGATCATGTTTCTTTATTTTGCTTATCCATTTAACCGGAGTGTTGTGCCCTCTGCTCAAGTTCTTTCCTACTTATCTAGTCTTGCATCTCTTTTCAACCGGAGTGCTATACGAATTTGTTCTCCCTTGTTCCTCGTTCCTAACGGAGTGTTTTACAACTTCGATCACCTCCGTGGTATTATTCCTTTCAAGTTGTTCAACTTTTCAAGGTTCTTAGGTTTCACTCATTTGTCAAAGAAGTAACTTAGTTTTACCGCTTATCTTCCTCTTCTGTTTTCCCTCCGGTGCCATCCTAGATCTCAGGACGAGATCCTCTCGTAGTGGTGGAGTATTGTAACGCCCCGAGACCGTTGCGCCAGGTGTCTTCCAGTTATTTGTCGACGTTGTCATGTCTTTTGCTTGCGTGTTGCAATTCATCATGTCATCATGTGCATTGCACCATCATGTTTTCAAAACTTGCATCCGTCCGGGTTCCCCCAGTCCCTTCCGTTGTCCGTCCTGAGCCCAGACACACTTGCACGCGCCCGCGACACGTCTGTAATACCATTTTATAAGTGGCCGAAAAATGTTCTTGGGATGGGTTGAAAGTTGGCATGCGGTGTTGTTTTGTTGTAGGTAGGCCTCCTGCCAAGTTTCATCGCATTCGGAGTCCGTTTGGCGCCCCAACGGATAACTATAGCGGCAGTATAGCCGGTCTAACTTCAGACGTTTTCAGTCTCCAGAAATCGTGTCGGGCTGCATCTCTCCCCTCTTCTCTCATACCAACCCGCTCTCCACAGTCCACCTAAGCCTAGCCAACCCCTCCTTGCACAGTGCATCGGCCCCTCGCACGCGTCCGAAAGTTGTCCCGGACCCGACCCGGGAAGTCGTCACCGTTGGATCCGGATCATCCCCAAACATCTACAAAACGTCTCCGTTTTCTTAATTGGGCTCCCTAACCTATTTATCCAGGACCGTATGATTTTCATCAGAGGGACGAGATAGCCCCTAACCTAACCAACTTGCTATATATAGATCAACCACTAGCCTGTTTTGCCAAACCCTAAATTCTAGGACTTTTATCCCTGCTGTCGCCACACTCATATCCCACCTCGGGATCATCCCGAATCCAAATCCTCCTCGTTTTCCTCTCCTGCCAGATCCAACCAGCGGCCCCGACCAGCTCCACCTTGCTTTCAGCGCCGCCCAACCAGATCGCAACCTCCTTCTCCTCTTGGTGAGCCACCACGCCCGCAGCCTCGCTGCCGCGAGCCTCCTGTCCCGACTGCGCAGGCCTCCTTGTTCCTTTCCCGAGCAAGAGCTCGCCGAGGCTCCCGCAGCCACCTCCATCCCGCGCAGGAGCTCGCTCCCGAGCTCAGCTGCGTTCACGCCCGTCCTCGTGACCAGCTGCGTCGCCAGCGTCCACCTCCAGCAGGTTCGCCATGGGCGCCCGATGGAGCACTGCCGCCATGGCCTTCGGTTTGATGCTCCACCCGACAGCGCCTCGACGAGATCCTCGCCTGCCCCGCGCCATGGACCCGCGCCCAGCCTTCCTTCCCCGCGCCGTTCCTCGCGCACCGGACCTCCCCAACCTCGCCGGAGCCACGCGGGTTCCCGACCCTTCCTCTCCTTCCTTCGGTCCTCCTCTGTTGTTCTCTTGCTCACGTTTCTCTCGACTGCTCTCTTTGTCTTCGCTGCAGCTAGCCGCCATGACCATCGATGGGAGATGCCTCCTCTTCCTTGCTCGCGCCCGATCTGCTCCAAGCCGCATCCGTGCCAAGGCCGCGCCGCCGCGGCTCTGCTTCTTGTCGAGCAAAGGATGCCCGCTCATCCCTGCTTCGTTGACCGAGTCCAGCTGCTTCGACAGCGACCCTCCCCCCCGAGCCGGCCTTTTCCACCGCTAGCCCGCCAGGCCTGTCTGCGCCCTTCTCCAAGGCCCAATGTAAGAATCTCCCCTGCACCCTGGGCCAGACCTCTGTTTCGGCCCATATATTTTTTTCCTGTGCGCGGCGAATTTGTCCAATTATCCAGTGAGCTGCAGTTTTACAGAAAGGTCCCTCATGTTCATGCATATAATAACTCTCCAACTGTGCATCTTTTGTAAAAACTTTATATATGAAAAGTGCTTAGGATAATGTGTAGATTAATAATATGCCAGTTTCATGCATGTTTAAAATGTTTAAGTATATGTTTGCTTTAATTTGCCTATGGCCATGTTTAAATGATTTATTTCATAACTTAATAACCGTAGCTCCAAATCTAATAAACTTTATATGTAAATGGGGTGGAAAATGCCTAGTTTAATATGGTGGCATCACTTTGCATGTTTAATAACTCTAAAATATGGTTTAGGGCAGAACAGTACCAAATCCATAAATATGCACATGAGGATTTTCCGGACTTGTTGCTTATTGTTCCTGCCTCATTTAAACTTGCCGAGATAGGTAGTTTTACTTTGCTTCACCTCTTGCCATGCTAACCAACATTTAATATTGTTGAGTACCTAAATGAGATCGAACTAAATAACTTGAATGTGGTGTTCCGTCAATATGCAACTCATTGCATATTGGGCTCCACTTAACTTGTAGTGTTGTTTGTGCACTTTGCCATGCCATGCATATTTAGATCGGACATGCATCATACTTGTTTGCGCATCATGCCATGTTTATGTGATGGTTGTTTACTATGTTGTTTGCTTCTTTCCGAGTTGCTTCTTGCGTTAGCTTTGGTTTCGTTCCGGAGTTGTGAGGATCCGTTTGACTACGTCTGTTTGTCTTCTTCATGGACCCGTTCTTCTTCCTTGCGGGATCTCAGGGAAGATGACCATATCCTCGAAATCACTTTTATCTTTGCTTGCTAGTTGCTCGCTCTATTGCTATGCCTATGCTGCGATACCTACCACTTGCTATATCATGCCTCCCATATCGCTAAGCTAAGCCTCTAACCCACCTTGTCATAGCAAACCATTGTTTGGCTATGTTACCGCTTTGCTCAGCCCCTCTTATAGCGTTGTTAGTCGCAGGTGAAGGTGGAGTTTGTTCCTTGTTGGAACGTGATTATTGTTGGGATATCACAATATCTCTTATTTAATTAACGCACCTATATACTTGGTAAAGGGTGGAAGGCTCGGCCTTATGCCTAGTGTTTTGTTCCACTCTTCCCGCCCTAGTTTCCGTCATACCGGTGTTATGTTCCTTGATTTTGCGTTCCTTACACGGTTGGGTTATAATGGGAACCCCTTGACAGTTCGCCTTGAATAAAACTCCTCCAGCAAGGCCCAACCTTGGTTTTACCATTTGCACTAACAACCTATAATTTCCCTTGGGTTCTGCAGACTCGAGGGTCATCTTTATTTTAACCCCCCCCCCCAGGCCAGTGCTTCTCTAAGTGTTGGTCCGAAACAGAGCCACTTGCGGCGCCACCTTGGGGAAACTTGAGGGCTGGTTTTAGCTGTACGTAGTGTTCATCCGGTGTTGCCTTGAGAACGAGATATGTGCAGATCCTATCAGGATGTCGGCGCATCGGGCGGTCTTGCTGGTCTTGTTTTACCATTGTCGAAATGTCTTGTAACCGGGATTTCGAGTCTGATCGGGTCTTCCTAGGAGGAGGAATATCCTTCGTTGCCGTGAGAGCTTGTGATGGGCTAAGTTGGGACACCCCTGCAGGGATTTGAACTTTCGAAAGTCGTGCCCGCAGTTATGGGCAGATGGGAATTTGTTAATGTCCGGTTGTAGAAAACCTGAAACTTAACTTGATTAAAATGCATCAACAGCGTGTGTAGCCGTGATGGTCTCTTCTCGGCGGGGTCCGGGAAGTGAACACGGTGTTGGAGTTATGCTTGAACATAAGTAGTTTCAGGATCACTTCTTGATAACTTCTAGATCACGACCGTGCTTTGCCTTCTCTTCTCGCTCTCATTTGCGTAAGTTAGCCACCATATATGCTAGTGCTTGCTGCAGCTCCACCTCACATACCTTTTTCCTACCCGTAAGCTTAAATAGTCTTGATCGCGAGGGTGTGAGATTGCTGAGTCCCCGTGACTCACAGATTACTTCAAAAAACCAGTTGCAGGTGTCGCTGATACCCATGCAGGTGACGCAACCGAGCTCAAGGAGGAGCTAGATGAAGATCGTGTTCGTTATGTTGTTCCGTTTCCAGTTGATCAGTAGTGGAGTCCAGTCGGGGCGATCGGGGATCTTTTGCATTAGGGGTAGTCTTCTTTTATTTTGGTTCCGTAGTCGGACCTTGATTGTATCTGGATGATGTAATGATATATTTATGTATTGTGTGAAGTGGCGATTGTAAGCCAACTCTTTATCCCTCTCTTATTCAGTACATGGGATGTGTAAAGATTACCCCTCTTGCGACATGCCTACTATGCGGTTATGCCTCTAAGTCGTGCTCCGACACGTGGGAGATATAGTCGCATCGTGGGTGTTACAATCAATCTCAGAACATAGTGGATACTAGGGATCAAACCCTAACAAAACTAACTCGATTACATGATAAATCTCATCCAACCCATCACCGTCCAGCAAGCCTACGATGGAATTACTCACGCACGGCGGTGAGCATCATGAAATTGGTGATGGAGGATGGTTAATGATGACGATGGCGATGGATTCCCCTCTCCGGAGCCTCGAACGGACTCCAGATCAGCCCTCCCGAGAGAGTTTAGGGCTTGGCAGCGGCTCCGTGTCGTAAAACGTGATGAATCCTTCTCTCTGATTTTTTTTCTCCCCGAACATGAATATATGGAGTTGGAGTTGAGGTCGGTGGAGCTCCAGGGGGCCCACGAGGCAGGGGGCGCGCCCCCCACCCTAATGGAAAGGGTGTGGGCCCCCTGGCCTTGATTCTTTTGCTAGTATTTTTATATTTTCCAAAAATAATCTCCGTGAAGTTTCAGGTCATTCCGAGAACTTTTGTTTCTGCACATAAATAACACCACGGCAATTCTGCTAAAAACAACGTCAGTCTGGGTTAGTTCCATTCAAATCATGCAAGTTAGAGTCCAAAATAAGGGCAAAACTGTTTGGAAAAGTAGATACGTCGGAGACGTATCAACTCCCCCATGCTTAAACCTTTGCTTGTCCTCAAGCAATTCAGTTGATAAACTGAAAGTGATAAAGAAAAACTTTTACAAACTTTGTGTGCTCTTGTTGTTGCAAATATGTAAAGCCAGCATTCAAGTTTTCAGCAAAGATTATGAACTAACCATATTCACAATAACATTTAGATCTCATGTTTACTCATGTCAATGGCATAATCAACTAGCGAGCAATAATAATAAATCTCGGATGACAACACTTTCTCAAAACAATCATGATATGATATAACAAAGTGGTATCTCGCCAGCCCTTTCTGAGACCGCAAAACATAAATGCAGAGCACCTTTAAAGATCAGGGACTGACTAGACATTGTAATTCATGGTAAAAGAGATTCAGTCAAGTCATACTCAATGTAAACTGATCATTAATGAATGCAAATGACAGAGGTGCTCTCTCCAGCTAGTGCTTTTTAATAAGAGGAGGATGACTCAACATAAAAGTAAATAGATAGGCCCTTCGCAGAGGGAAGTAGGGATTTGTAGAGGTGCCAGAGCTCGGTTTTGAAATAGAGATAAATAATATTTTAAGCGGTATACTTTCATTGTCAACATAACAACCAAGAGATGGCGATATCTTCCATACTACACACATTATAGGCAGTTCCCAAATAGAATGGTAAAGTTTATATTCCCCCTCCACCAACAAGCATCAATCCATGCCTTGCTCAAAACAACGAGTGCCTCCAACTAACAACAGTCCCAGGGGAGTTTTGTTTGCAATTAATTTGATTTTATTTGCATAAAGCATGGGACTGGGCATCCCGGTGACCAGCCATTTTCTCATGAGTGAGGAGCGGAGTCCACTCCTCTTGAGAATAACCCGCCTAGCATGGAAGATACAGACAGCCCTGGTTGATACATGAGCTATTCGAGCATACAAAATAGAATGTTTATTTGAAGGTTTAGAGTTTGGCACATACAAATTTACTTGGAACGACAGGTAGATACCGTGTATAGGTAGGTATGGTGGAGTCATATGGAATAACTTTGGGGTTTATGGAATTGGATGCACAAGCAGTATTCCCGGTTAGTATAGGTGAAGGCTAGAAAAAGACTGGGAAGCGACCAGCTAGAGAGCGACAATAGTCGTGAACATGCATTAAAATCAATGAACATTGAGTGCAAGCATCAGTAGGATATAATCCACCATGAACATAAATATCGTGAAGGCTATGTTGATTTTGTTTCAACTACATGTGTGAACATGTGCCAAGTCAAGTCACTCGAATCATTCAAAAGAGGATACCACCCTATCATACCACATCATAACCATTTTAATAGCATGTTGGCACCCAAGGTAAACCATTATAAGCTCCTACCTAATTAAGCATGGCATAAGCAACTATAATCTCTAATTGTCATCGCAAACATGTTTATTCATAATAGGCTAAATCAGGAACGATGAACTAATCATATTTACAAAAACAAAAGAGGTCGAGTTCATACCAGATTTTCTCATCTCAATAAGTTCATCATACATCGTCATTCTTGGCTTTCACTTGCACGACCGAATAGTGTGATAATAATAATAATAGTGCACGTGCATTGGACTAAGCTGGAATCTGCAAGCATTCAATTCAAGAGAGAAGACAAGGTAATATGGGCTCCTTGTTAGATCATCAATAATGCATATTAGAGCCACTTTAACATATTAATTATGGTCTTCTCCTCTCGACCCCCAAGGAACAGAAAAGAAATAAAACTATTTACACGGGCAAGCTCCCAACAAACAAAAGAAGAACGAGAAATCTTTTTGGGTTTTCTTTTTAATTATTACTACTACAACATGAAAAGTAAACTAACTAAAAGCTACAACTAATTTTTTTGGTTTTTCTTAAGGTTTATCAAACACACAAGAAGAAAGCATAAAAAAGAAATAAACTAGCATGGATATTACAATGACAAAGTATGAGCACCGATAACTAGCAATGAGTGTGTGAACATGAATGTAATGTCGGTGAGAAATACGTATTCCCCCAAGCTTAGGCTTTTGGCCTAAGTTGGTCTATGGCCACGGCTGGCCTGGCGGATATCCAAAGTTATAGCTGGGGTCGTACTGTGATGCAGCAACTATTGCCTCATGATCTGTCGCTTGGAGACGGGTCGTCTCCGTCCTCCTCTTATACTCGTCCGCCTCCTTCCTGGTTATAAAATATCTCCCTTTTGCCTGGGAGTCAAAGAAAGCAGTAGCAGGGAGAGCGACGTGATAGGTGCGTCATCTATCAAAGATTAGTCGGTACTGGAGGAACTGACCGTTCCTCTCAACAAACTGATGATGAACCATAGCCTCATAATCTAAATAAACAGGAGGCAACTCAATATCATACCTATGTATGGGTATATCAAGAAAATTAGCTAGACGGGTTGCATAAATTCCACCAAAGAAATCTCCATTAAATCTATTATTATGCAACCTACATGCAACAATGGCTCCCAAATTATAATGTTTATCTCCTAAGACAGCACTCCTGAGAACACTGAGGTCAGGGACACACATGTGGCATGCTTCATCCTTACCATTTATGCACCTACCTATGAAGAGAGGAAAATAATGTATAGCAGGAAAATGAATGCTCCCTATGGTACTTGTGTTATATCTCTAGATTCCCCCACAGTTATACTAGCAAGAAAATCTCTAAATTCAGATTTGCAAGGTTCACTAGGACTACCCCATTGTGGAAGTTTGCAAGCAGTGCTAAAATCCTCTAAGTCCATAGTATAAGAATTTTCGTAAAGATCAAACAGGACAGTCTGAGAATTACGTGATAATGAAAATTCAAACCTTCTCACAAAAGAATCAGTGAGATAGTGGTATTGGCGTCACTTATTGCTACCTCTTGAGCACTGCATTGGATTTCCCCAAAGAGGAAAGGATGATGCAGCAAAGTAGCGTAAGTATTTCCCTCAGTTTTTGAGAACCAAGGTATCAATCCAGTAGGAGGCTACGCGCGAGTTCCTCGTACCTGCACAAAGCAAATAACTCCTCACAACCAACATGATAAGGGGTTGCCAATCCCTTCATAGTCACTTACGAGAGTGAGATCTGATAGATATGATAAGATAATATTTTTGGTATTTTTATGACAAAGATGCAAAGTAAAATAAAAGCAAAGTAAATAACTAAGTATTGGAAGATTAATATGATGAAGATGGACCTAGGGGCCATAGGTTTCACTAGTGGCTTCTCTCAAGAGCATAAGTATTTTATGGTGGGTGAACGAATTACTGTTGAGCAATTGACAGAATTGGGCATAGTTATGAGAATATCTAGGTATGATCATGTATATAGGAATCACGTCCAAGACAAGTAGACCGACTCCTGCCTGCATCTACTACTATTACTCCACTCATCGACTACTATCGAGCATGCATCTGGAGTATTAAGTTCATGAAAACAGAGTAACGCCTTAAGCAAGATGACATGATGTAGAGGGATAAACTCATGCAATATGATGAAAACCCCATCTTGTTATCCTCGATGGCAACAATACAATACGTGCCTTGCTGCCCCTACTGTCACTGGGAAAGGACACTGCAAGATTGAACCCAAAGCTAAGCACTTCTCCCATTGCAAGAAAGATCAATCTAGTAGGCCAAACCAAATTGATAATTCAAAGGGACTTGCAAAGATAACCAATCATACATAAAAGAATTCAGAGAAGATTCAAATATTGTTCATAGATAGACTTGATCATAAACCCACAATTCATCGGTCTCAATAGACACACCGCAAAAAGAAGATTACATCGAATAGATCTCCACAAGAGAGGGGGAGAACATTGTATTGAGATCCAAAAAGAGAGAAGAAGCCATCTAGCTAATAACTATGGACCCGTAGGTCTGAGGTGAACTACTCACACTTCATCGGAGGGGCTATGGTGTTGATGTAGAAGCCCTCCGTGATGGATACCCCCTCTGGCGAAGCTCCAGAACAGGCCCCAAGATGGGATCTCGTGGATACAAAAAGTTGCGGCGGTGGAATTAGGGTTTTGGCTCTGTATCTGATGGTTTGGGGGTACGTAGGTATATATAGGAGGAAGGAGTACGTCGGTGGAGCAACAGGGGGCCCACGAGGGTGGAGGGTGCGCCTAGGGGGTAGGCGCGCCCCCCTACCTCGCGTCATCCTCCTTTGTTTCTTGACATTGGGTCCAAGTCTCCTGGATCATGTTCGGTGAGAAAATCACGTTCCCGAAGGTTTCATTCCGTTTGGACTCCGTTTGATATTCATTTTCTTCGAAACCCTAAAATAGGCAAAAAAACAGCAATTCTGGGTTGGGCCTCCGGTTAATAGGTTAGTCCCAAAAATAATATAAAAGTGGATAATAAAGCCCAATAATGTCCAAAACAGTAGATAATATAGCATGGAGCAATCAAAAATTATAGATACGTTGGAGACGTATCAAGCATCGCCATGCTTAATTCCTGCTCGTCCTCGAGTAGGTAAATGATAAAAACAGAATTTTTGATGTGGAGTGTTACTTGGCATAATTTTAATGTAATTCTTCTTAATGGTGGTATGAATATTCAGATCTGAAAGATTCAAGATAAAAGTTCATATTGACATAAAAATAATAATACTTCAAGCATACTAACTAAGCAATTATGTCTTCTCAAAATAACATGGCCAAAGAAAGTTCATCCCTACAAAATCATATAGTTTAGTCATGCTCCATTTTCGTCACACAAGAATGCTCTCATCATGCACAACCCCGATGACAAGCCAAGCAATTGTTTCATACTTTAGTAATCTCAAACCTATAAACTTTCACGCAATATATGAGCGCGAGCCATGGATATAGCACTATGGGTGGAATAGAATATAATGAGGGGGTTATGTGGATAAGACAAAAAAGAATAAAGTCTCACATCAATGAGGCTAGTCAATGGGTTACGGAGACGCCCACCGACTAATGTTAATGCAAGGAGTAGGGGTTGCCATGCAACTGATGCACTAGAGCTATAAATGTATGAAAGCTCAACAAAAGAAACTAAGTGGGTGTGCATACAACTTGCTTGCTCATGAAGACCTAGGGCACTTGAGGAGGCCCATTGTTGGAATATACAAGCCAAGTTCTATAATGAAAATTCCCACTAGTATATGAAAGTGACAAAACAAAAGACTCTCTATCATGAAGATTATGGTGCTACTTTGAAGCACACGTGTGGCAAAGGATAGTAGCATTGTCCATTTTTTCTTTTTTTAGGACAATGCTCTATGAATGATGGTCATCACACTTCTATTTACTTACAACTCAAGAATTACAACTCGATACTTAGAACAAGATATGACTCTATATGAATGCCTCCGGCGGTGTGCCGGGATATGCAATGAACCAAGAGTGACATGTATGAAAGAATTATGAATGGTGGCTTTGCCACAAATACTATGTCAACTACATGATCATGCTAAGCAATATGACAATGATGAATGTGTCATGATAAACGGAATGGTGGAAAGTGTCATGGCAATATATCTCGGGATGGCTATGGAAATGACATAATAGGTAGGTGTGGTGGCTGTTTTGAGGAAGATATAAGGAGGTTTATGTGTGAAAGAGCGTATCATATCATGGGGTTTGGATGCACCGGCGAAGTTTGCACCAACTCTCAATGTGAGAAAGGGCAATGCACGGTACCGAAGAGGCTAGCAATGATGGAAGGATGAGAGTGCGTATAATCCATGGACTCAGCATTAGTCATAAAGAACTCACATACTTATTGCAAAAATCTACAAGTCATCAAAAACCAAGCACTACACGCATGCTCCTAGGGGGATAGATTGGTAGGAAAAGACCATCGCTCGTCCCCGACCACCACTCATAAGGAGGACAATCAAATAACACCTCATGTTTCAAATTTGTTACATAAAATTTACCATACGTGCATGCTACAGGACTTGTAACTTCAACACAAGCATTTCTCAAATTCACAACTACTCAACTAGCACGACTTTGATATTATTACCTCCATATCTCAAAACAATCATCAAGCATCAAACTTCTCTTAGTACTCAAAACACTCATAAGAATTTTTTTACTAATCTTGAATACCTAGCATATTAGGATTATTTAATCAAATTACCATGTTATTTAAGTCTCTCAAAATAATCTAAGTGAAGCATGAGAGATCAATAGTTTCTATAAAACAAATCCACCATCGTGCTCTAAAAGATATAAGTGAAGTACTAGAGCAAAACTATATTACTCAAAAAGATATTAGTGAAGTACATAGAATATTCTAACAAATTCCAAATCATGTATGGCTCTATAAAAAGGTGTGTACAGCAAGGATGATTGTGGTAAACTAAAAAGCAAAGAATCAAATCATACAGGACGCTCCAAGAAAAACACATATCATGTGGTGAATAAAAATATAGCTCCAAGTAAAGTTACCGATAGAAGTAGACGAAAAGAGGGGATGCCTTCCGGGGCATCCCCAAGCTTTGGATTTTAGGTGTCCTTAAATTATCTTGGGGGTGCCATGGGAATCCCCAAGCTTAGGCTCTTGCCACTCCTTATTCCATAATCCATCAAATCTTTATCCAAAACTTGAAAACTTCACAACACAAAACTTAAAGTAGAAAATCTCGTGAGCTCCGTTAGCGAAAGAAAACAAAAGACCACTTCAAGGTACTGTAATGAACTCATTCTTTATTTATATTGGTGTTAAAACTACTGTATTCCAACTACTCTATGGTTTATAAACTATTGTACTAGCCATAGATTCATCAAAATAAGCAAACAACACACGAAAAACAGAATCTGTCAAAAACAGAACAGTCTGTAGTAATCTGTAGCTAGCGCAATATATGGAACCCCCAAAACTCTAAAATAAATTGCTGGACGTGACTAATTTATCTATTAATCATATGAAAAAATAATTAACTAAATATCACTTTCCAAATAAAAATGGCAGCAGTTCTCGTGAGTGCTAAAGTTTCTGTTTTTACAGCAAGATATCAAGACTTTCCCCAAGTCTTCCCAACGGTTCTACTTGGCGCAAACACTAATTAAACACAAAAACACAACCTAAACAGAGGCTAGATAAATTATTTATTACTGAACAGGAGCAAAAAGCAAGTAATAAAAATAAAATTGGGTTGCCTCCCAACAAGCGATATCGTTTAACGCCCCTAGCTAGGCATAAAAAGCAAGGATAGATCTAGGCATTGCCATCTTTGGTAGGAAATCCATAAGTGGCTATCATAATAGATTCATAAGGTAATTTAGTTTTCTTTCTAGGAAAGTGTCCCGTGCCTTTCCTTAACGGAAATTGGAATCTAATATTTTCTTCCTTCATATCAATAATTGCACCAATCGTTCTAAGGAAAGGTCTACTAAGAATAATAGGACATGAAGGATTGCAATCTATGTCAAGAACAATAAAATCTACGGGCACATAATTCCTATTTGCAACAATAAGAACATCATTCATTCTTCCCATAGGTTTCTTAATAGTGGAATCCGCAAGGTGCAAGTTTACAGAGCAATCATCAAAATCACGGAAACCTAACAAATCACACAAAGTCTTTGGAATCGTGGAAACACTAGCACCCAAATCACATAAAGCATAGAACTCATGATATTTAATCTTAATTTTAATAGTTGGTTCCCACTCATCATAAAGTTTTCTAGGGATAGAAACTTCTAACTCAAGTTTTTCTTCATAAGATTGCATCAAGGCATCAACGATATGTTTAGTAAACGCTTTATTTTGACTAGAAGCGTGAGGAGAATTTAGCACTGATTGCAGCAAGGAAATACAATCAATCAAAGAGCAATTTTCGTAATTAAATTCCTAGAAATCCAAAATAGTGGGTTTATCAACATCTAGGGTTTTAATTTCTTCAATCCCACTTTTATCAAATTTAGCATCGAGATCTAAAAACTCTGAATCCTTGGAACGCCTTCTAGGTAAAGGTGAATCATATTCAGTCCCATCATTATTAAGATTCATATTGCAAAACAAAGATTTAATAGGGGACACATCAATAACTTTTAGATCTTCATCTTTATTTTCATATGAACTAGAATAACATGCCCTTATAAAGGCATCTTTCTTAGCACGCATCCTAGCGGTTCTTTCTTTGCACTCATCAATGGAAATTCTCATGGATATGAGAGACTCATTGATATCATGCTTAGGTGGAATAGATCTAAGTTTCAAAGAATCAACATCAAGAGAAATTCTATCAACGTTCCTAGCCAACTCATCAATCTTAAGAAATTTTTCTTCAATCAAAGCATTGAAATTCTTTTGTGAAGTAATAAATTCTTTAATATTAGATTCAAAATCAGAGGGCATCTTATTATAATTTCCATAAGAATTGTTGTAGGAATTACCATAATTATTAGAGGGGTTACTAGGATAAGGCCTAGGATTGAAATTTCCTCTATACGCGTTGTTACCAAAATTGTTCCTACCAACAAAATTCACATCCATAGATTCATTATTATTCTCAATCAAAGTAGACAAGGGCATATCATTAGGATCAGAAGAAACACTTTTACTTGCAAATGAAATTCATAAGTTTGTCCATCTTTCCACTCAAAACATTAATTTCTTCTATCGCATGCACCTTTTTATTAGTAGATCTTTCAGTATGCCATTGAGAATAATTAACCATAATATTATCTAGGAGTTTAGTAGCTTCTTCTAAAGTGATTTCCATAAAAGTGCCTCCCGAGGCTGAATCTAAAAGATTTCTAGAAGAAAAATTCAATTCGGCATAAATTTTTTGTATAATCATCCACAAATTCAAACCATGAGTAGGGCAATTACGTATCATTAATTTCATCCTCTCCCAAGCTTGTGCAACATGTTCATGATCAAGTTGCTTAAAATTCATAATATCGTTTCTAAGGGAGATGATCTTAGCGGGAGGAAAATACTTATAGATAAAAGCATCCTTGCACTTATTCCAAGAATCAATACTATTTTTAGGCAAAGACGAAAACCAAGCTTTACCATGATCTCTAAGCGAAAAAGGAAATAGCTTTAATTTAACAATATCGTTATCCACATCTTTCTTCTTTTGCATATCACACAAATCAACGAAGCTATTTAGATGGGTAGCGGCATCTTCACTAGGAAGGCTGGAAAACGGATCTTTCATGACAAGATTCAGCAAAGCGGCATTAATTTCACAAGATTCAGCATCGGTAAGAGGAGCAATCGAAGTGCTAATAAAATAATTGTTGTTGGTATTGGTAAAGTCACACAATTTAGTGTTATCTTGAGCCATCGTGACAAGCAAGCAATCCAACACACAAGCAAACAAAAAAACAAGCGGGCAAAAAGAGGCAAATAGAGAAAGAGAGGGAGGATAGAGAGAGAGGGCGAATAAAACGGCAAGAGTGAAGTGGGGGAGAGGAAAACAAGAGGAAAATGGGAAATAATGTAATGCGGGAGATAAGGATTGTGATGGGTACTTGGTATATTGACTTTTGCGTAGACTCCCCAGCAACGGCGCCAGAAATTCTTCTTGCTACCTCTTGAGCACTGCGTTGGATTTCCCCGAAGAGGAAAGGATGATGCAGCAAAGTAGGTAAGTATTTCCCTCAGTTTTTGAGAACCAAGGTATAAATCCAGTAGGAGGCTACGCGCGAGTCTCTCGTACCTGCACAAAGCAAATAACTCCTCGCAACCAACGCGATAAGGGGTTGTCAATCCCTTCACGGTCACTTACGAGAGTGAGATCTGATAGATATGATAAGATAAGATTTTTGGTATTTTTATGACAAAGATGCAAAGTAAAATAAAAGCAAAGTAAATAACTAAGTATTGGAAGATTAATATGATGAAGATGGACCTAGGGGCCATAGGTTTCACTAGTGGCTTCTCTCAAGAGCATAAGCATTTTATGGTGGGTGAATGAATTACTGTTGAGCAATTGACAGAATTGAGCATAGTTATGAGAATATCTAGGTATGATCATGTATATAGGCATCACGTCCAAGAAAAGTAGACCGACTCCTGCCTGCATCTACTACTATTACTCCACTCATCGACCGCTATCGAGCATGCATCTAGAGTATTAAGTTCATGAAAACAGAGTAACGCCTTAAGCAAGATGACATGATGTAGAGGGATAAACTCATGCAATATGATGAAAACCCCATCTTGTTATCCTCGATGACAACAATACAATACGTGCCTTGCTGCCCCTACTGTCACTGGGAAAGGACACCGCAAGATTGAACCCAAAGCTAAGCACTTCTCCCATTGCAAGAAAGATCAATCTAGTAGGCCAAACCAAATTGATAATTCGAAGGGACTTGCAAAGATAACCAATCATACATAAAAGAATTCAGAGAAGATTCAAATATTGTTCATAGATAGACTTGATCATAAACCCACAATTCATTGGTCTCAACAAACACACCGCAAAAAGAAGATTACATTGAATAGATCTCCACAAGAGAGGGGGGGAACATTGTATTGAGATCCAAAAAGAGAGAAGAAGCCATCTAGCTAATAACTATGGACCCGTAGGTCTGAGGTGAACTACTCACACTTCATCGAAGGGGCTATGGTGTTGAGGTAGAAGCCCTCCGTGATGGATACCCCCTCTGGCGGAGCTCCAGAACAGGCCCCAAGATGGGATCTCGTGGATACAGAAAGTTGCGGCGGTGGAATCAGGGTTTTGGCTCTGTATCTGATGGTTTGGGGGTACGTAGGTATATATAGGAGGAAGGAGTACGTCGGTAGAGCAACAGGGGGCCCACGAGGGTGGAGGGCGCGCCTAGGGGGTAGGCGCGCCCCCCTACCTCGTGTCATCCTCCTTTGTTTCTTGACATTGGGTCCAAGTCTCCTGGATCATGTTCGGTGAGAAAATCACGTTCCCGAAGGTTTCATTCCGCTTGGACTCCGTTTGATATTCATTTTCTTCGAAACCCTAAAATAGGCAAAAAAAACAGCAATTCTGGGTTGGGCCTCCGGTTAATAGGTTAGTCCCAAAAATAATATAAAAGTGGATAATAAAGCCCAATAATGTCCAAAGCAGTAGATAATATAGCATGGAGCAATCAAAAATTATAGATACGTTGGAGACGTATCACTTATCTGCCTTGAAGCTCTCAAGATCGGCATTACGCACATACGCGTTAAATTCTTCCTTGATTCCTGCTCGATCCATAAAGTCCTCTGAAGGCCATTCACAAGCCTGCACTTGAGTGTCCCTTGGTGGTTCATCGTCGGCATCAGGCATTGCGAGCCTGGGTCCTTGCTTCCTTGAAGGACCACCTTGGTACATTTTCCTAAACATAATTCTTCCTTTGAAAAATTTCTGAAAATTTTAGTAACTTCAAATAAAAGTGAACCAAACTCAAAAAAATTGATAGCAACTACTCCTACAAATGCCTAGAGGATATATCATGCATTAGAACTACTTTTGACCATATAAATTTGACATGCAAGCTCAAGAACAGGGTCACCTAAGCAGCAAAAATGTGCAATGAGTAAAGCACTAGAACAAAAACTAATTGGACCATTGGAGGAGTCACATACCAAGGAACAATCCCCCAAAGCAGTTTTGTGAGAGGTGCTTTGAGCAAGGAGATCGAAAATCGCAGCAAAATGAGCTAGAACTCGTGCTTGAGCTGGCTGGTGATTTTTTGGGAGGAAGAAGGAGTGTGTGGTGGGGAGCCACCGTGGGCCCACTAGGCAGGGGGCGCCCAGGGGGGTGGGTGCACCCTCCACCCTCATGGCCAGGTGCTTGCCCCCTGCTGTGTTCTCAGTGCCAGATATTCTCAAATATTCCAGAAAAAATCATATTAAATTTTCAGGGCATTTGGAGAACTTTTATTTTTGGGGTATTTTTTGTTGCATGGATAATTCAGAAAATAGACAGAATATACTATTTTTGCTTTATTAATATAAATAAAAGAAAGTAAAAAGAGGGTACAGAGAGTTGTGCTTTCTAACTTCATCCATCTTATGCTCATCAAAAAGGAATCCACTAACAAGGTTGATCAAGTCTTGTTAACAAACTTATTCCGAATAACATGGAACCGGAGAAATTTCGAATAACACTACGTTACCTCAATGGGGATATGCACGTCCCCAATAATAAGTATATCATATTTCTTCTTGACAGTAGGAAGAGGAAATTCAAAACCTCCAAAAATAATTGATGGAATTTTTCCAATTGAGTTTATACTATGAACTTGAGGTTGTTTCCTCAGAAAGTGTACCATATGCTCATTGCCATTAACATGAAAAGTGACATTGCCTTTGTTGCAATCAATAACAACCCCTGCAGTATTCAAAAAGGGTCTTCCAAGAATAATAGACATACTATCGTCCTCGGGAATATCAAGAATAACAAAGTCTGTTAAAATAGTAACATTTGCAACCACAACAGGCACATCCTCACAAATACCGATAGGTATAGCAGTTGATTTATCAGCCATTTGCAAGGATATTTCAGTAGGTGTCAACTTATTCAAATCAAGTCTACGATATAAAGAGAGAGGCATAACATTAACACCGGCTCCAAGATCACATAAAGCAGTTTTAACATAGTTTCTTTTAATGGAGCATGGTATAGTTGGTACTCCTAGATCTCCAAGTTTCTTTGGTATTCCACCCTTAAAAGTATAATTAGCAAGCATGGTAGAAATTTCAGCTTTAGGTATCTTTCTTTTATTAGTAACAATATCTTTCATATACTTAGCATAAGGATTCATTTTAAGCATATTAGTGAAACACATACGCAAAAAGATAGGTCTAATCATTTCAGCAAAGCGCTCAAAATCCTCATCATCCTTTTTCTTGGATGGTTTAGGAGGAAAGGGCATGGGTTTTTGAACCCATGGCTCTCTTTCTTTACCGTGCTTCCTAGCAACAAAATCTCTCTTATCATAACCTTGATTCTTTGATTATGGGTTAGCAAGATCAACAGCAGGTTCAATCTCTACATCACTGTCATTACTAGGTTGAGCATCAACATGAACATCATTATTAACATTATAACTAGGTTCATGTTCATTACCATATTGTGTTTCAGCATCAGTAATAGAAATGTCATTGGAATTCTCAGGTGTGTCAATAACAGGTTCACTAGAAGCATGCAAAGTCCTATCATTTTTCTTTTTCTTCCTCTTAGAAGGACTAGGTGCATCAATATTAGTTCTCTGAGAATCTTGCTCAATTCTCTTAGGATGGCCCTTAGGATACAAAGGTTCCTGAGTCATTTTACCACCTCCAGTCACAACTCTAACAACATTATCATTCTTATTATTTAATTCATTGAGCAAATCATTTTGAGCATTAAGTACTTGTTCTACTTGAGTTGTAACCATAGAAGCATGTTTACTAATAAGTTTAAGTTCACCTTTAACATTAGCCATATAATCACTCCAGTGTTCAGTCATATAAGCATTGTGTTTTAATTCTCTACCAAAATAAGTATTGAAGTTTTCTTGCTTAACAATAAAGTTATCAAACTCATCTAAGCATTGGCTAGCAAACTTAGTAGGAGGGATTTCAGCTTTATCATATCTATAGAGAGAGTTTACCTTTACTACCTGTGTCGGGTTATCAAGACCTTGTGTTTCTTCAACATGCGGTAAATTAAGACCATGTATTTCTTCAATAGGAGGTAAATTATTAACATCTTCAGCTTTAATACCTTTTTCTTTCATAGATTTCTTTGCCTCTTGCATATCTTCAGGACTGAGAAATAGAAGACCACTTTTCTTCGGAGTTGGCTTAGGAGTTGGTTCAGAAATTGGATCAGGAATTGGATCAGGAAGTGTTCAATTATTTTCATTAGTCAACATATTATTCAATAGAATTTCAGCTTCATCCACAATTCTTTCCCTAAAAACACAACCAGAACAACTATCCAGGTGGTTTCTGGAAGCATCGGTTAGTCCATTATAAAAGATGTCAAGTATTTCATTTTTCTTGAAAGGATGATCAGGCAAAGCATTAAGCAATTGGAGAAGCCTCCCCCAAGCTTGTGGGAGACTCTCTTCTTCAATTTGCACAAAATTATATATTTCCCTTAAAGCAGCTTGTGTCTTATGAGCAGGGAAATATTTAGCAGAGAAGTAATAAATCATATCCTAGGGACTATGCACACAACCAGGATCAAGAGAATTAAATCATATCTTAGCATCACCCTTTATTGAGAACGGAAATAATTTAAGGATATAAAAGTAGCAAGTTCTCTCATCATTAGTGAATAGGGTGGCTATATCATTTAATTTAGTAAGATGTGCCATAACAGTTTCAGATTCATAGCCATATAAAGGATCAGATTCAACCAAAGTAATTATACCAGGGTCAACAGAGAATTCATAATCCTTATAAGTAAAAAAGATAGGTGAAGTAGCATAAGCAGGATCATACTTCATTCTAGCATTCAGAGTTTTTTGTTTCAGCTTAGCTAATAATTTCTTAAGATCACTCCTATCATTGCAAGAAAGAAAATCTCTAGCAGTTTCTTCATCCATAACATAGCCTTCAGGCACAACAGGTAATTCATGTCTAGGGGGAGAATCTTCATCATCACTTTCATTGATATTATCAGTTTCAATAATTTCATTCTCTCTAGCCCTAGCAAGTTGTTCATCAAGAAATTCACTAAGTGGCATAGTAGTATCAAGCATAGAAGTAGTTTCATCATAAGTATCATGCATAGCAGAAGTGGCATCATCAATAACATGTGACATATCAGAATTAATAGCAGAAGCAGGTTTAGGTGTCGCAAGCTTACTCAAAATAGAAGGGGAATCAAGTGCAGAGCTAGATGGCAGTTCCTTACCTCCCCTCGTAGTTGAGGGATAAATCTTGGTTTTTGGATCTCTCAAGTTCTTCATAATGATAAGCAGATATAAATCCCAAGTGACTCAAAGAATAGAGCTATGCTCCCTAGCAACGGCGCCAGAAAATAGTCTTGATAACCCACAAGTATAGGGGATCGCAACAGTTTTCGAGGGTAGAGTATTCAACCCAAATTTATTGATTCGACACAAGGGGACACAAAGAATATTCTCAAGTATTAGCAACTGAGTTATCAATTCAACCACACCTAGAAACTTCATATCTGCAACAAGGTATTTAGTAGCAAAGTAATATGATAGTAGTGGTAATGGTAGCAGAAGTAACGGTAGCGACAGTAATATTTTGGTGTTTTATAGTGATGATAACAATAGCAACGGAAAAGTAAATAAGCAAAGAACAATATATGGAAAGCTCGTAGGCAATGGATCGGTGATAGAGAATTATGCTGGATGCTATCGATCATGTATCAGTCATAACCTAGGATGGCACAGAACTAGCTCCAGTTCATCAATGTAATGTAGGCATGTATTCTGAATATAGTCATACATGCTTATGGAAAAGAACTTGCATGACATCTTCTGTCCTACCCTCCCGTGGCAGCGGGGTCCTAGCGGAAACTAAGGGATATTAAGGCCTCCTTTTAATAGAGTGCTGGACCAAAGCATTAACACATAGTGAATACATGAACTCCTCAAACTACGGTCATCACTGGGAGTGGTCCCGATTATTGTCACTTCGGGGTTGCCGAATCATAACACATAGTAGGTGACTATAGACTTGCAAGATAGGATCAAGAACTCTTATATATTGATGAAAACATAATAGGTTCAGATCTGAAATCATGGCACTCGGGCCCTAGTGACAAGCACTAAGCATAGCAAAGTCATAGCAACATCAATCTCGGAACATAGTGGATACTAGGGACAAAACCCTAGCAAAACCAACTCGATTACATGATAAATCTCATCCAACCCATCACCGTCCAGCAAGCCTACGATGGAATTACTCACGCACAGTGGTGAGCATCATGAAATCGGTGATGGAGGATGGTTGATGATGACGATGGCAATGGATTCCCCTCTCCGGAGCCCCGAACGGACTCCAGATCAGCCCTCCCGAGAGAGTTTAGGGCTTGGCGGCTCCGTATCGTAAAATGTGATGAATCCTTCTCTTTGATTTGTTTCTCCTCGAACGTGAATATATGGAGTTGGAGTTGAGGTCGGTGGAGCTCCAGGGGGGCCACGAGGCAGGGGGGCGCGCCCCCACCCTCGTGGAAAGGGTGTGGGCCCCCCGGCCTTGATTCTTTCCCCAGTATTTTTTATATTTTCCAAAAATAATCTTCGTGAAGTTTCAGGTCATTCCGAGAACTTTTGTTTCTGCACATAAATAACACCATGGCAATTCTGTCGAAAACAGCGCCAATCCGGGTTAGTTCCATTCAAATCATGCAAGTTAGAGTCCAAAACAAGGGCAAAAGTATTTGGAAAAGTAGATACGTCGGAGATGTATCACCTTGTTACTCTAACGATGAAGTTTATACTTCCTCTAGTACTTGTGTTGAGACTAACCATGTAGAGGAAATCAAAGAGCTCAAGGCCCAAGTCACTTCATTAAAGAAAAACTTGGAAATATGTCATGAAGGGAAGTCCACACTCAACAATATCTTGAGTGTGCAAAAATCCCCCAATGACAAAGGTGGACTTGGATTCAGCTCCAACAAGAAGAATAAGTCCAATATGAACAAGAAGAAGGGCTAAAAGCAAGTCAAGAATTCGGCCAAGATTATTTGCTTCAAGTGCAAGATTGAAGGGCATCATGTTAGATCTTGCCCATTGAAGAAGAAGGCCATTAGTGACAAGCAACAAGGGAAGCAGCCACAAGTTCATTCTCATGCTCAACCTCAAGTTGAAGAAAGGCCTCTTCCCAAGAAAACTCAAGCTAATGCTTCTCAAGTTTAGAAATCAAGTGAGAAGAAAGTGAAGAGTAGACGTTGCTACCTATTTCGTGAGAAAGGTCACCTTGCTTCCTCATGCACTACTGGTAACTTATCCAACCCAATTATTATTGATGATATCTATTCTCTTGGGAAGGATATGGTTGGCAATGTGTTTGCCAAGTTTCTTGGTACTCAAAGTGGTTTCAAGAAACCATTTGGGTTGCCAAGCCTATTATGACTAACCTCTTAGGACCCAACTTGGTTGGGGACCAACAAGCTCAAACTTGATCAATAGGTGTTGTTGGAGGGCATTGGAGACTTGGCTACATTATGAAGAATTAAGGAGACTATATCCAATGCGCCTCAAGTTTCTATACTATATCCAAGTTTATCAAGTTTCTATACTATATCTAAATAGTCTCAAGATTGGCTACATTACAAGATTATCTAGTCGCTATGTGGTATGTCTTCTCATGAGAAATTCAAATTCTAAATAGTCCATTAATTATCTCTTGTTGGATCCTTTTATTGCCTCTTGTTAAGTTTTTATTGGTATCACATTATGGGGGAATAATATGCTATATGCATATTACAAGCCTAGAATATGTGTACATTTGAGATATTGTCACCTAGAATTGATATTGTAAATCATCTTGTTCCTAGGTGGCATGTTAGCTCTACAAGTTGCAATTTGCTTGTGTTTGGTGTGAACATGATGTTGGATATCCTTGCTATCTACCAACGGGGATTATTTCCAAATACTTCTTGTCTTTTGACAATTGGTACTCACTTATGTGTGGTAGAAATTATTGATCATCTTTACATTGGCCTTTGCTTTTATTTGCCTTATCTCTTGCCTAGGATTGTGTCAACTCCCATTGTATTCCATACCACTTGTGGATCTGGTTATTTCCTTGAGCTTATCTAGTGTTTGTATAGATATAGTGAAAGTGGTGATCCCATCTTGTGCTTTTTGTATTCAAATGCAAATTCTCTATAATGCACAATGCTTGGGGGAGCTATCCTATTTTTCTTAGAACGCTCATCTTGTGATCCTTATCAAGTGTGTGTTAGTGGAAGGCAAGACGTTTTCTTTTTTGGTACTTTATGCCATCATGAAACTTTGTAGAGAGATTGGTTTGTTTGGAACCATCCACTCTTTTGGGAGTTTGACATCTTTCTTTTTGCGTGTATCAATGGATATCTCATTCCTTGATGTATCTTTCAGTTGATATCCTCCAAGTGTTGATTTATTCATTTGGTATGTTTTCTTCACTTGGTATTTCTTTGTCAATTGGTATCGGTTCTTGAAAGTCTTGAGCATGCATATTAACTTCATGTAATTTCTTTGGCATGCTTTCTTTCTTTCTTTGACCCAATATATAGGGGAAACTCCACCAAGTCTCAAATTGGATGAGATGTGCATGAAATTCTTTTTCATATCTATATGCACACATTTATGTGGAGTTTGTCATGTATATTGTTGGTTCTCTAACTCTTTGGTCCCAATGAGTTTGGGTACCATTTTGTTTGTGTTGTTGTTCTAGGAACAATTGGAGATGCATTGGATGCTCGGCTCATTCACAAGGAAGGTGTTGTCACCATGTGCTTATTGGAGTCAAGCTAGGATGATAAATGAACTATTATCTACCTTCAATTGGTATCTACTACATCCTTCCAATGTTAACTCGGTAACAAGTATCTTCATATACTTCATGCACACATTTCTTGCATCAACCTTGTGTAGGTTGTATCATGGCATGTTATTCATTCTTTCTTGTGATACCTGTTTCCTTTCTCAAGGCATCCCAACAATGATCTCTTGTTGATAGTTGTGATGTCTTTGATGTTTGTGTGGTTGGGATTCATTTATATACAATAAGACCATATCTATCCATGTGCTATGCTCTCAAGCAAATTTCTTATTGGTATATTTATGACTTCCTTGTGGATATCTTGTTCTTTCCTTTTTGTAACTATTTCGTGTGCGTATCCTTCTTTGTGGATTGGTATCATCATGATTTTCATCTACCTGGGATCTTATACACTTGAGAGAAGTTACATCTGTAGTTGATATCCTTATTCTTTCACGTCCACCTTTCCTTGGTGGTTATGTGAAAGGATTTATCTTGAGCGCGGATCTTATATCGTTGCATCTTGATGCACTGTGTTGTGGTGAAGATATTTTTTTCTCTTGCTTGTCTTGATGAGGTTTTTGCCATTTCGATTGGCATCCCTCCTCTTAAGAAAGCTATCATTTTCTTTCTTCACCCTGGGTTGTCACAAGTGTTGGTTATTCGTTGTGCATATTTAGTGTGCTTGTGAACCCATTTGCTTGGTGTGTGTGGGAAGGACATGTCATGCACCTTGTATCTCCACTATTCAAGACTATGTTGATGCTTAATGCTCACCCTTACATTAGTCTTCTCAAGTGCTTTGCCATGACTCACACACATCATTCTGGTTGAGCGGAGCCTACTCTTAAGTTTCCTCTTTTATATGTTGCTCAACCATTTGTTTGTTGCAAGTGCTAGGCTTTGTTTCCTACATGTCCACTTGCACTTGTTGTGAGTTTCTATTGATTTTCGGGGATCGATGATCCTATTTTTGTGCACTTGGTATCCTAATGCAAATATTCTAAGAGTGCACAAATCATGGGGAGCTTCACTAGTGTCTTTAGAACACTTCGTTGCTCTCTTGCACTTCTCATGAGGTTCTATTGATCTTGGGGGAGTGACGATCCTATTTTGTGCTCGTTGTATCCAATTATAAAACTAAATTATGCACAAATCATGGGGAGCGTCTCTGGTTTCTCTAGAACACTCCTTTTCTCATATCATAATATCTTTTATTCATGTGGCTCGTAGGATCTTTGGTCTAGTTGGTTCAATTGGTATCTTTTGATAGCTTGCTTCAATTGGTATCTTTTGATTGCTTGATTGCTTGTTTCTCTTTTTGATATGTCTTTATGGCATATCATTCTTTTGCAATCTTTAGGCCTTAATATAGTTTTTCTTCCTCCAAGTATTTACCGTTGGATATGTGTATTGCATTCTGCTCTCTTGTGGAGAAATACACAATTTATGGAGAAACACAATTTGTATTGGCCTTCTAAGCTTTTCTCCCATTTTGGCAATCGATGCCAATGGGGGAGAAGTTTCAGAGAGTTTTGTCGAGAAGTTTAGAGAGTCATCTTTCCTTGCTTTGGTTGTGTTCCTAAGCGTTTGCACCTCATATGCATGCATTATTAGTTGTTGCATTGCATGGTGATGCATAATTCCTTGTATAAACTCTCTTGAAAGTGATTGTCATCAATTACCAAAATGGGGGAGATTGAAAGAACATGCGGTGCCCCCATGTTTGGTTTTGGTAATTGATGACAATCTCTATGGACTAATGGTTGCCTTGAGTTACATTTGAAGGTTTTGTCCATAGGCTTTTCTTGGAGTACATGTGTTGGTTTCAAGGAGAGTTTGTGTCGACCAAGGTGCTATTAAGGAATTATCCAAATATTGGTCATGTGAGTGTTGAGCTTATTGCAAGCATGTCTTGAAGAAGAAGAGTGTGTGATCATTCATGTGTACCTTCAAGACATCATCCAAATGAAGAGAGTTGGAAAGATTGAAGGTTGATCAAGACTAAGTCAAGAGTGAATCAAGTTGATCAACACACAAAGCGTACAATATGTACCGAGGGATCAAGTTATCCCATGGTATGATAAGCATTGTCTGTTACGCTTTGTGTACTAACCCATGGTATTCGTGATGGGGTTAGGTTGCGGTGTGCACGTTCAAGTGGAGCATCATGAAGATATCATACTTGAAGCTTGCCGTCCATTGTGGTGTCAATGGACTTGTGAAGATGTGCCAAAGAGCGGCTCACCCATAGTAGAGTATGGGGGGCAAACATCTAGTCTTCATCGAACCAACACAATCAAGAAAGGTGGTCCAACTTGAGGGAGTCAAGATCGTCATCATCTAGCTCAAGTGGACTATGTGCAAGGCAAAGGTTTGCCGTTGATAGGTTCTCTATTTTACCGGTCTCATGGTGGTAGTTTGAAGACCGGGTTATATGATCGATTGACGTACTATCAAGGGGGGCTCTCAAGTGAGTAGTTTGATCGTATCGTTCGTAGAGAGCTCAAACCATTTCATGCTTGCATCGTATCTCTTGGTTCTTGTTTGGTTTTCTCCTTGTGAGATTTGGAGCTTACAGTCATCTTCTTGACAAGCTCGAGTTCATCGAAAACCGAGTTCACATGCTTCTTCTATTGCATTTTCGGTGTTGGAGGTTTTACCAGTCTTATTCGAGGAAGGGTTCTCACCTTTTTCTTATGGGCCTTTTGTTATTTCCTTCTTATTGTTATTTATTTCAAGTTTTTGTTAGCCCTTGTCGCTAGCTTTCCAACAAACTTGGTTTCGTTCAATTCGGAGTCCGTTTGCAGAAGTTGTGTCAGTTTTGGTGTCCTTAAAAAGGCTGCAGCGGTACTACCGCTCATGGGAGCGGTACTACCGCTCGGAGGGGATGCATTTTTTTACTACCGCTCTTGGGAGCGGTACTACCGCGGCTACTTCCGTGGCTACTTCCGCTCTGGACCAAAAAAATCGTCATAAGTCCAGCGATGGTAGGCACGAATGTATTTTTTATTACCGCTCGCAAGCAGTAGTATTGCTACCCTTTGAGGTAGTACCGCTACCCCTAGCGGTAGTACCGTGAGGTTGAGCGGTAGTACCGCTCTATGCGTGTTGTGAGCATAACGGTTGGATTTTTACCCTCCTATAAAAGGGGGTCTTCTTCCTCAATGAACCTTATCCCTTGAGTTCGTGTTCTTCCCCCATTATTGACCGTCTTCGAGCTTGCTATCTCTCAATCCCTCCATGGATTCTTGCTAGTTTTGGGGGGAAAAGAGAAAGAAGATCTAGATCCACATTTCCACCAATCACTTTCTCCTCTATGTGAGGGGAACCCCTTGGATCTAGATCTTGGAGTTCTTGGTGTTCTCATTCTTGTTCTTTCTCTCATTTTCCTCCCTAGCATTAGTTGCTTTGGTGGGATTTGGGAGAGAAGGACTTGGGCACTCTGTGTGCCCTTGCCATTGCATTTGGTGCATCGGTTTGAGTTATCCACGGTGATACGTGGAAGTTACAAGTTGAGAAGCTTATTACTCTTGGGTGCTTGGTACCCTTGAGCTTGTTCCTCTTGGGTGCTTGGGCGGCCTAGATGGTTGGTGGTGTTCGGAGCTCAATCACTGTGGTGTAAAGCTCCGGGCAAGCGTCGGGGTCTCCAATTAGGTTGTGGAGACCGCCCCGAGCAACTTGACGGGTACCGGTGACCACCCCCAAGGGTTGACAAAGTGTATGGGTTCGGTGACCGCCCCAAGTGTTGCCATTTATACGGGTTTGGTGGCCGGCCTCAAGGGTCCCTTAGTGGAATCATGGCATCTTGCATTGTGCGAGGGCGTGAGGAGATTGCGGTGGCCCTAGTGGCTTCTTGGGGAGCATTGTGCCTCCACACCGCTCCAAACGGAGATTAGCATCCGCAAGGGTGTGAACTTCGGTATACATCGTCGTCTCCGCGTGCCTCGGTTATCTCTTACCCGAGCCCTTTACTTATGCACTTTACTTTGTGATAGCCATATTGTTTCTTGTCATATATCTTGCTATCGCATAGTTGTTTATCTTGCTTAGTATAAGTTGTTGGTGCACATAGGTGAGCCTAGTTATTGTAGGTTTTGTGCTTGACAAATTAACCGCTAGGTTTATTCCGCATTTGTTCAAGCCTAAACCGTAATTATTTTAAATCGCCTATTCACCCCTGCCCCCTAGGCGACATCCACGATCTTTCACACACTTTTTCCCCAACATAATGATCGAAATTGGAGACAGATTGGTCAATTAGATGATTCTAGTTCATAGGGCTTGTATAGTGCTTCTTGTTTGACTTGTAGGGCCAACATCATAGATTTTGTTTCTCTATGAAATGCTTTGGCATGCAAAAAAAACTTAAGAGGGAATTTTGCAAGCAATTTAGAAAGAACAAACTTAGCATCATTGAGCCTAACTTCACAATAATTTCCTTTCTATGAAACCCTAAAATATAAACAATATAACTTCACTGAGACAAAGGGGAAGGAAGACTTCGGCACCCTCAATAATTCAGTCAAAATTTTAATCTATACCTACTAGTGAGTTCCACGTGCTTTTCACGTGAGTTGTGAGATATTGTTATAACACAATGTTGACAAACAACTGACACGTACATATTACGTGCATGAAGTTCAAGATACAAATTTGTTACTAATGATACCTAGATCTATTGAAAAGGGAAAACCTTAGCTGCATAGTGCTCCAATACGTATATATAACACATTATGGCATCAATGGTTAAATTTCATGAATATGCAAAGATAGTGTTGCAACATTTGATTGAAATTCTTTGACAAGATATATGGCCTGTGAGAAATGGTTGATCAAACTCTTTAATCTTGAGTAAAAATTCACAAGTAATCTCATAAATGGATACACTTTTATTCAAGAGAAACTCTAATGAAGCACGAGCATGCATGGAAGATCTACACTAAATCATAAATGGACACGCCTTTATTCAAGCAAGAAAATCTATTGGAGCAAGATCATGATTCTAGGATAAGTTTTTAATTATCAGAAACTTCTAAATAGTACACATGGCAAAATCCGATGCAATTGATAGGAAATCAAATGGTCAGTAACGCTTGGATTCGCCATGTCTTGACCATCAGATTGCCCTGATGTTTCTGAAAATTAAACTGCAATCCAATTTTGGTTTTGCAGGAAACCTCCTAATATTTCTCATAATCAACCCGAAAACCAGTTTTAAGTCAGATTTTTCACTTTAGCAGGAAACCACTAATAATTGGGTTAATAAACCCACAATACATATCAAATGCTTTTTAAAATATCCATATCTTTTAAACCTAGCTTCAAATTCAATATGTTATATATGAATTTTGATTAGGAAAATATGTAGAATCTAAATATGATGTTATTTTATTTGTTAATTATTTTTTAAAATGTTACTTATGATGCAACCTTAATGAACAACACGTGGTTCTTCTTCTTTCATACCGATCTGGATTAAAAATGAACACCTCAGTAAAATCAGGATTGGAGACGAAACAAACCATCGGCGAGCGTGTGAAGGGGGATAATTGACAACATAGATGGGATGCCATGTGTTGAAAGAAAGGATGTGTACCTATTAGGGTCTTGAGTCATGATTATGGGTTAGAAGAGTATGATGTTTTTTTTCTCCTGCATCACATACACTCTTTTTGCTTGTTTCTATAGGGGTTCTATGGGTTTGTGCTACTTAAATATGACCTTGGCCTTTCTGCAAAAAAAAAACTCTACAATAAACCATGGCATCCAATTCTTCTCATTTTCCCAACCCTAGGTCTAGATGGAAATCAAACAGGCCCTAACTACCAAACAATCTACCAGTTGTTCTACATGGTTTTGCTGATTCTACATTGTGCTACCAGCAATGCAATTCTTGTCACGTCAAGATACAAAGACGTCATAATGCGAGCTAGAGTGGTACACGATTTAGATCCTAGTGGCTTCCGCTACGATCACGCGAGGTGGATTTAGATCCTACTAGTGGTTTCCGCTACGATCACGCGAGCCCCCGTCGGGCCTCGCCGCCGCCGCCGCCCGCACGGACAGCGACAGCACATTCAGATCCGACCGCTCCGTCCTCATAGCCTTCCCTTGTTCTCGCCGGGCGGCGTGCCTCTCGTCGTCCTCGTCGTGTTCTTGCTCCTCCTCTGCCCCATTTCCCTCATCCCCTCCCCCGTGCCCGTCCTCGCGCGACCTCTTGCTCCCTATCGCGACGCCGAACAGCATCGGCTTCGCGCCTGCGGCGCCGTGCCTCTCGTCCTCCTCCCCCACTTCCTCCCCGCCGTGGTCATACCGCCAGACGAGGTGCCGCACGCCGTCGCAGACGCGGCGCGCGCGCGCGAGCTCCCGCGCCAGCCTCGCGTTCTCGCGCCGCAGCCGCGCGTTCTCCTCCTCCAGCTCGGCCATCGCGCCGGTGGCCACCAGCGCCAGCCCGGGCGGCGGCGACGAGGAGACCGCGGCGTCCCCGCCGGAGCTGGTCGGCGTGGGCGAGATCGGAATCGCCGTCGCAATCGGCGTCGCCATCATGGCGGGCGCCGGCGCCCCGGCGCCAGATCCCTTCCGCCTCTGTATCGCGCCGAGCAGGCGCTTCTCCCCTTTCCTGAAGCACTCGTTGGCGAACTCCCACCTGTCAAGGCCTATCTTCCTGAATCCCTGCACAACAAACGCGGCAGCACCCTTGGTAATCTGGATCTACCGAACCAGCCGGAGAGAGGTGGGCGGGCGGAGACGGAACGCACGTAGGTGTTGAGCTGGCGGACGAAGGAGGCGAAGTTGCTGTGCTTGAAGTTCTTGGGGAGGAGGTCGCGCTCGAACTCGGCGCGGCGCCACACCACGAACGCCGTGCCGGACTCGTTCCAGGAGATGGTGTCGTCGGTCTCCGGGTCGTCCACCATCGCGTACGTCTTGGTGAGGAACGGCGGCGTCCCCGCCCCCAGCGCCGGCGACGCCATTGATGAGTTGGTTGAGGGCGACGGTGCTGGTGGTGCTCTGGCGAGAGGAGACGGGGAGATTTGGTTTGGTTGCGCAGGAAAGGAAGGAATGGTCTAGAAATGGGGATTTTGTGATGGGGGTAGGCTGGGGATGGGGCGAGAAGCATCCAGCGGGTTCTGGAAGGTTCCGATCCTTTCTAGTCGGCCACGTGGCGAGGTTTCTAGAAACGGCGCTGCTGGATCGGGGATTCAAGACGGGCTGAGCTGTAGCTTTGCGGAGGACGGTTTGGGTAGCCAATATTTTGACTATTGTTTGAGGTTTTTTCTTTACGATGTTGTTTGAGTTTTAAGCAAGCCTACAAAGAAAATAATAAATGAAATTGTTTATATGACGCTCTCTCCGTTCACTATTATAAAATTAAAACGAGTAAACAGGCACACTAAAATGTGTATAAAACTGATTGAAAATAAGTAAAACATTTTATAATACTAAACAAAGGGAGTAAGTCTGAAAACTCTTTTAACCGACTGTAAGATAATGGTCGACTCTAATTTTTTTTTAGAAGAAAAGGGCAGTCCCGCCCCAGTTCCATTTTCATAGAAAATGAAACTCACAGAGTACATCATTATTATAGATCGTGGGAGGAGATTGAGTATCTCTCCGGCAACAACTTTTTGCAGAGCAAAACAGAAACAAAGAACCTAGGCAATAAAGTATTAGTCTGGACAAACACGCTAAAACATGGACCGGCTACTGACATTAAGATGAGACATGAGGCCATATCAACTCTTCAGGAAACACGCTCTCCTCCATGCCCATCAAGCCACCCATCTTTTGCAGGGAGTACAGCCGCCAGAGCTCGTTCTTCTTCAACCTGGCTCTGGCCAGAGTAGCAGCGGTGGTTTTCTTGCCGCCTCCCATATAGCCGCACTAAACATCTCCATGCGTTCTATTGCATTTCCTTTGCACAGGATCTTCCAGGAGTTGCAGTACCCTGCAATTCTCCCCAGCACCACCTGCACACCCATCCAATGTGTGTTATTAAAACACATGTCATTTCTGCATCTCCAAATAGCCCAGAGGACAGCTAAAATGACAATATTCTCAGCTTGTAGTTTATTATCTTGCCCCCACATTTCTGCTACCTTACTCAGAATAGGCAAGGGAAGCAGTTTATAATGGAGTGAATAATTCTCCAGATTTCCAGAGCTACAACACATTCAAAGAACAAATGGTTGATATTTTCACCTTCAGAGCAGAACAAGCAAGATAAGTCATCTGAATGTTGTCTCTTACTAAGATTATCCCTCACTAACATCTTATTGTGAGCTACCAACCACAAAAAAATATGGATGTTAGGAGGGACATGAATTTTCCACATATCAGGAATATGGACTTGGCTAATGCCCCTAAAATTGACCATGGCATACATAGATCTAACTGAATAGACATCATTGGACTCTAGTTTCCAGATTAAAGCATCATCATCATCACTAAAAACAGTGGTTTGCATAATGCTTAATAAGTCATACCAAAGAAGAAGCAATCTGTTGTCTACACATCTCCTAAATGTGATTTTCAGGTTAACTCCATCCCAAAGATCAGCCACAGTCTGATTATGCTCATTAGCAATTACATATAAATCCCAAAACTGGATGGCCAGGCTACAAGACTGTAGCGACCAGACCTCAAACAGTCTGATCTCTGTGCTCCGGTGTCATCCCTGGATCAATAATGCTGACACCACACAGTACTCGGAGGATTTATAGCAGAGTAGCAATTACACACTTATTACATCGAGTGTCTCCATAGAAAACTTATTACAATAAATATGGCTTAAGGCCATCTAATAACGATAACAGTGGAAGGCTTGGAAGATAAGTGAGTCCATCAACTCCAACGGCATCACTGAGTATAGAACCACGACCTAAAACTCCTTAATCGTTGTCTGAAAAGTCTGCAACATTAACATTGCAGCCCGAAAACGGGTCAACACATGGAATATGCTGCCAAGGTAACACATAGAGAGTAATGGAATGAAACAGCTATACTATATGCATATTTGGCTGGTGGAAAGCTCTATGGTTACAGTTTTGCGTAAAGCCATTTTTTCCCTACTTCAAAAGAATAAAATTTATTTAACTATCATGGTAGTTGTTAAACATTGAGAATTGTTGACAGCATTCTCAATCCCAATTAAGTATCATCATTAAAACCCAACAATATTAATTTAGAGTAACATGATGAGATTCACATGATAATCCAAGTACTAGATACTCAAGATGTCCATAACCGGGGACACGGCTAATCATGATTAGTTTATCACACTCTGCAGAGGTTTGCGCACTTTTCCCCACAAGACTCGATCGCCTCCGTTTGGTTTCTGGCACTACAGGGTGTTTGAGAAGACAGATGATCGAGACATAGTCTTTCAGAAGCGCTAGCACCTTACGATCGGGTAGACCATACCACCTAAATCCCCTACATCTGCTAGTCTACCACTGTAAGAGTTCGCACAACTTAGTCAACTATGCTAGAGCCCATAATAGCTTGTGGCTGCACACGGAAGTTTCTAGTATGAATAGTCTTATGATCCCTTTGAGCCTGGGTGGCGGTCCAAAAGAAAACAGGCAAGTCCTGGAATACCCAGGTGCCTCAATCCACCCAGATGTGTGTTTAAGTTGCCACCTTAGATAAACCATTAATTAACAATCTCACATCTGTCATGGATTTCACTCACCCAATCCACGTCTACTAGCATAGCATGGCATAATAAGCAAACGTAGAAGTAACTCCCAAAGGTTTGAAAATAAACAGGTAATAGGTACTATCTCATCTACTTCCCATCCCACAATTTAATTAGATCATAATCATGCAATGTGTGAGGATTAATCTAATGCAATAAAACTGGGTAGTAGAAAAGGTATGATCAAAGTGTTACTTGCCTTGCTGATGATCCGGGAAACCTAGCGATTCGAAGTAACAGGCGGCGCACTCCGGATACTCTATTGCAAACAAACAAACGAGCATACAATAAGTACTCATCTAATGCACAGGTAAAACTCAAATAAGAGATCTAACCAGAAGGTTCACCTTAAGAACTCCGGTTGGCAAAAGAATCAAATCGAACGAAGCAACGAAAGTCAAACGGCGAAAGAAAACAACTTCGTTCTAGTAATCTGGATCTAGGGCAAATTTTACAGTAGCAAAATCTTGTTTAAGTTGGTTAAACGGATAGAGGGTTTCGAGATGAAACTCTAGGCGCTTGAATCACCTGATTCCGATAAACGAGCGAAAAGTTAAACTAAAATGAAAATCGGATCAGGAATCGCGATCAGATAAATCGCGGATTTAATCTGAGAAAAAGAAAACTGACGAACAGTTAATCGAACGGACGTTCGTTAACAGAAACTAACCGGTGAACACGTTCGCTAAAATGAACGGATCAGTGAACGTTCACTAATTAAATAAACCAGAGAAAGAAAAAAACAAACCGATCTAGGGTTTCAAAAAAAACCAAGGCGGTTTTTAAAAAAAACGGCGAACAGCGGCGGCTATACCTCCGGCAAGGCACTGCGGCGGGCGGGGCGGAGCTCCGGCGGGTCGGCGGGGGTGCGGCGGGGTGCGGCGCGGCGATGGGAGGCGGCGCGCGGCTCGGGCGGCGGCGGCACGGGCGGCGGGGCGGCTCGGCGGGCTGGGGTGAGGTGAGGGGCGGCGGGGGGGTCCGGTATTTAAGGAGGGGGGTGTGCTGCCTTGGGAAAGGGGGCACGGCGGGGCGGCTCCGAGCCGGACTCGGGCGGCGGCGGCGGCTCTAGTCTCCTGGAGGGAGACGGCAGGCGGCGGGGTGCACCGTCGGCTGGGCCTTGGCCCAGGCGGCGCGCGACGCGTTTTTTTTAATATTTCGCTCGGAAGAAAAAAATAAAAAGAAATACTAAACGGACTCCAAAATTTCCGAAATAAATTTTCACGGGCTTCTAAAATCAAGCCTCACTAGGTGAACATTTATTTGGGACCTAAATGCAATTTTGAAAAACGCACATTTTTCCTAAATTCAAATAAAACACCGAAAAACTCCGGAATAAAATCCTATTTGATTTTATTATTAAATCCTCAATATTTCTTTATTTTGGGGAAGTCATTTTATTCCCTCTCTCGTAGTTTTGTAATAGAAATAATTGATGATAAAATTAATAAAATCAAATGATCCTATTCTCAAAATTTGAGAAAACTCAAATATGAAAATAACGAAATCCCCAACTCTCTCCGTGGGTCATTGAGTTGCGTTGAATTTCTAGGATCAACCAGAATGCAAATGAAATATGATACGCATTGATGATCTAATGTATAACATTCCAAATTGAAAATTTGGGATGTTACAAACCTACCCCCCTTAAGATGAATCTCGCCCTCGAGATTTGAATTGGCTAGAAAATAGGTGAGGGTGATCCTTGAACAAATCTTCCTCTCGCTCCCAGGTGGCTTCATCCTCTGAGTGGTGGCTCCACTGAACTTTGCAAAACTTGATAACCTTGCTGCGAGTAACTCGGTTGGCAAATTCGAAAATCTTGACTGGCTTCTCCTCATAGGTCAAATCGTTATCCAACTGAATAGTTTCCAAAGGCACTGTATCTCTCAACGGTATGCCAGCCATCTCCGCGTGACACTTCTTCAGCTGAGAAACGTGGAACACATCATGAACTCCTGACAATCCTTCGGGCAATTCCAACTTGTAGGCCACTTCTCCCATACGCTCCAAAACTCGATATGGTCCTACAAATCGTGGCGCTAACTTCCCTTTAACTCCAAAACGCTTTATTCCTCGAAGTGGAGATACTCGAAGATAAGCTCTATCTCCAACTTCGTAAACTGTCTCCTTGCGTTTAGAATCTGCATAACTTTTCTGTCTGGACTGGGCTACGTTGAGCCTATCGCGAATCAACTTCACCTTCCATTCAGACTCTTTAATCAAGTCAGGTCCAAACAACTGACGGTCTCCAACTTCGTCCCATGACAACAGTGTCCTACACCTCCTTCCGTACAAGGCTTCGAAAGGGGCCATCTTTAAACTGGTTTGGTAACTATTGTTGTAAGAGAACTCTACATATGGCAAATTGTCGTCCCAACTAGATCCATAATCTAGCGCACAAGCTCTCAGCATATCCTCCAAAATCTGATTTACTCTCTCGGTCTGTCCATCTGTCTGTGGATGAAAAGTTGTACTGAACTCTAGCCTGGTACCCAAAGTTTCGTGCAACTGCTTCCAAAACTTTGAGGTAAACTGGGTTCCTCTATCTGATACGATACTCCTTGGAACTCCATGTAGGCATACGATCCTGGTCATGTATATCTTTGCCAACTTAGCACTGGTGTAAGTGGTCTTTACTGGGATGAAATGAGCTACTTTCGTCAATCAATCAACTACAACCCAAATTGAGTCATAGCCTGAATGAGTCCTGGGCAATCCCGTGATAAAATCCATGCCTAGTTTATCCCACTTCCATTCGGGTATCGGCAATGGTTGTAACAGTCCTGCTGGCTTCTGATGCTCTGCCTTTACTCTTTGACATACATCACAAACTGCTACATACTCCGCTATATCCTTCTTCATTCCGGTCCACCAGAAAATATCCTTCAAATCCAGATATATCTTGGTATTTCCTGGATGAATCGAATACGGTGAGTCGTGTGCCTCTTGCAAAATCAACTTCCTGATCTCCGGGTCATTGGGCACGTAGACACGGTCTTCAAACCATAGGGTGTCGTGCTCATCCTCACGAAATCCTTTAGCTTTTCCTTTGCTCAATTTATCCTTTATAGCGGCAATCTCTTTGTCAGCTTTCTGAGCTTCTCTGATTCTATCCATCAAGGTTGACTGAATCTCCAATGCTGCTACATGGCCTCTCGGAACTATTTCCAAACATAGTTTACGAAGATTTTCTGCTAACTCCTTGGGTATTTCTCCCATCATTAACGTATTGACATGGCTCTTACGGCTTAATGCGTCAGCTACTGCATTAGCCTTTCCGGGGTGATAATGCAATTTCATATCATAATCCTTGATAAGCTCCAACCATCACCTTTGTCTGAGATTTAACTCCTTCTGTGTGAAAATGTACTTCAAACTCTTATGATCCATGTACACCTCACAATGATTTCCAATGAGAAAATGTCTCCATGTTTTCAAAGCATGCACTATGGCTGCTAACTCCAAATCATGCGTAGCATAATTTAACTCATGAGGTTTCAGTTGTCTTGAGGCATATGAAACAACTCTCCCTTCCTGCATAAGCACTGCTCCAAGTCCTCGACGTGAAGCGTCACAATACACCTCATAATCCTTGGTCTGCTCTGGCAAAATCAACACTGGTGAGGTAACTAAGCGTTTCTTCAATTCCTGGAAACTAGCCTCACACTCCTCTATCCATATGAACTTGGTATCCTTCTTTAATAACTCAGTCATAGGCTTCGCAATCTTTGAGAAATTCTCAATAAATCTCCGGTAGTATCCTGCGAGTCCAAGAAAACTCCGGATCTCTCCAACTGTTGTTAGGGCTTCCCACTTGGTCACGGTTTCAACTTTAGCGGGATCTACTGCTATACCTTCACCAGATATAACATGTCCGAGGAATCCTACTTCCTTCAACCAAAACTCACATTTGCTGAACTTGGCATATAATTGATGTTCTCTGAGTTTTCCAAGTACCAAACGCAAATGCTCCTTATGCTCCTCTTCATTCTTCGAGTAAACCAGGATATCATCAATGAACACTACGACGAACTTATCCAAAAACTCCATAAACACTTTGTTCATCATGTTCATAAAATAGGCAGGTGCGTTAGTCAGACCAAATGACATAACAGTGTACTCATATAGCCCATATCTGGTAGTAAAAGCTGTCTTCGGAATATCCTGTTCTCGAATCTTCAACTGGTGGTATCCTGATGGCAGATCGATCTTGGAAAATACCTTAGCTCCTTGCAATCGATCAAACAGATTATTGATCATTGGTAGTGGGTACTTGTTCTTGATCGTTACTTCATTCAATCCTCGATAATCAACAACCATCCTTCTTCTCCACTAGAAGTACTGGCGATCCCCAAGGTGAAGAACTTGGGCAAATATATCCCTTATCCAGTAACTCCTTAATCTGCTTCGTAATTTCCACCAAATCCTTTGCTGGCATCCTATATGGTCTCTTTGATATTGGCCCTGTGCCTGGCAATAGCTCAATCAAAAACTCAATATCTCTATCCGGTGGCATGCCTGGCAACTCTTCTGGAAATACATCAGGGAAATCTCTTACCACTGGCACTTCCTCCTGCACAACTCCTGTTAGGCAATTTACTTGAGTCCTATTTGGCACATGCCGGGGTACATACTTGATCCTTCTCCCTTCTGGGGTAGTAAGCAAAATTGACTTACTAGAACACTCAATATTCCCTTCATACTTTGATAACCAATCCATGCCTAATATCACATCCAATCCTTGAGATTCCAATACTATTAGGTCTGAGGGAAAAACATAGTTACCAATCCTTAATGGTAACCGATCACACCATAGACTAGCCACATACTCTGCTCCGGGCGAGGTTACTAACATGGGTGACCTAAGGGCTTGGGTTGGTAGGTTATACTTATCCACAAATCCCCTTGAGATGTATGAATGCGATGCACCAGTATCAAAAAGAACGAGTGCAGTAAATGACTTAACCAAAAACTTACCTATTACTGCATCGGGCTGAGCTTCAACCTCCTCCACGCTAACATGGTTCACCTGTCCCCTGTTGAAAGGGTTCGGCTTCTTCCCAGAACTTCCATTGCTAATCCCATTTTGTAACTCAGGACATTCATTGGCATAATGTCCTATCTTCGAACACTTAAAACAAATGACTTGACTTAGGTCCTTCTTGGCTGGGGTTGAGGGGTTGGTGCGGTTCTGGCCGTTGCTTCCTCCATTGCTATTACCATTCTTGGTGCCATTGTGATTGTGTGAGCTACCTCCTCCATGGGTATGCTGAAAATGTCCTCCCGTCTAGGGGTAAAACGTGGCTTCTGCTGAGCTCCTGAATTGTACTTTCCTTGTCCATATTTCCTCTTGCAATTCTCAATTTGCTGTTGCTTCCCTTCAATCATAAGAGCACGATCTACCAACTCCTGGTAGTTGTTGAAGGTGGCTACCATCAACTGCATGCTCAACTCATCATTCAGTCCTTCCAGAAACTTCTCTTGCTTAGCTGCATCCATAGCGACGTCATCTGGGGCATAACATGCTAACTTACTAAATTCCTCCACATACTGGCCAACTGTCCATCCTCCTTGGCGCAAGTTATGAAACTCACGCTTCTTCATGGCCATAGCTCCTACTGAAACATGTGCAGTACGAAAAGCCTGCTGAAACTGGTCCCATGTGACAGTGTCGACTGGGAAAGTGGCTGTGAAATTCTCCCACCATGATGTTGTGGGTCCTTCTAGCTAATGTGCGGCAAACTTCACCTTCTCCGCATCTGTGCATCCTGCTGTGGTCAACTCCCTAGCTATCTTGCGGAGCCAATCATCTGCTACTATCGGCTCGGTGCCACTGGAAAACACCGGCGGATTCAGCCTAAGAAAACGGGCTAAGTGGTCAACAGGTGGTGGTGGTGGTGGGTTGTTGTTGTTGTTCCCCTGATCCTGATTCTGGACTAGCAACTGCATTAATGTGTTCTGCTGCTGGATCAACTGGGTGAGCTCCGGTGGGAAGGCAAATCTGGGGTCACGTCTCGGAGGCATCTGAGGGTTTAGAAAGGATGAGATATAAGAATAGAGGGGGTCTAAAGAGAAAATACTACCCATATGCACATGAGGCAAAAGCAAACAATTCACTTCAATCAATCAAACAAGGGCATACAATCGATCTAACTATCGCAAAAGTGCTCGGACTACTATATTTACATGGTGGACTACTACTACTAATGAGGTGGTCTACTAGAAATATTCTACGGTCGTTGACTCCATAATATCTGCTCCAGCTTCATCAACATAATCATCATCGCTACTATCTGCTTCCGAGTCAGTGCCGTCGATGATGATGTAGTCTTCCGGGCTAATCTCCTGGGGTTCTTCGTCTTCATCTACTGGCGTAGGGTCTCCCATAAATATTCCAATCTTCTTGATCAGGTCGTCATTCTTCTCCACCAATACTTCAATTTCCTCTTCATAATTTTCACGTGTAGCCTTTAGTTCTTCCTCCAGTTCCTTGATTCTTGTCTTATCCTTCTTCAGATCTATCATGTCGGCACACATCTGGTTCTCCTGTCGTCGAATGTGCTGATTTAACTCCTGGATAAAAGTTGCAACTGATCTATCCTTCCTGGTGCTGATCATCTCCCAGTGTTCATCTCGGCGCCCACAAATCTGGTAGATAGTATCTTTGAGATCCTTGCGGTAGACTTCTCCAATGCGATGTGAGTTGCCATGCTCTTTCCTAGATTCCAAGTTGGTGCATCAAAAGAAAACTCTATGGGCTCAGTGACTGGCATGAACGTCCTTCCTGGAACTTGAACTTGAATCGTCCAGCGCTCTTCTTCAGGTAAAGTGGCGTTGTAGGTTCCCGTGAAGCTTGGTACTCCTATGTTCAGGTATCTAGTGACTTCCTTCAAGTGTCGTCCAAAGGGTGTATCTTCATCCGGTTGTATGAACTTGTTCCTTGCATCCGCCATCCTAAAGAGTAGAAAAGATGAGGAGTCAGAGAAGAAGAGAGTGAATAGTGATCTAGGTCTTTTAGCTTAGTGGTCGTGTCCTACAGTCAGCGTGTGCTCTGATACCATCTCTGTAGCAACCAGACCTCAAACAGTCTGATCTCTGTGCTCCGGTGTCATCCCTGGATCAGTAATGCTGACACCACACAGTACTCGGAGGATTTATAGCACAGTAGCAATCACACACTTATTACATCGAGTGTCTCCATAGAAAACTTATTACAATAAATATGGCTTAAGACCATCTAATAACGATAACAGCGGAAGGCTTGGAAGATAAGTGAGTCCATCAACTCCAACGGCATCATTGAGTATAGAACCACGACCTAAAACTCCTTAATCGTCGTCTGAAAAGTCTGCAACATTAACGTTGCAGCCCGAAAACGGGTCAGCACATGGAATATGCTGGCAAGGTAACACATAGAGAGTAATGGAATGAAACAGCTATACTATATGCATATTTGGCTGGTGGAAAGCTCTATGGTTACAGTTTTGCGTAAAGCCAAATTTTCCCTACTTCAAAGGAATAAAATTTATTTAACTATCATGGTAGTTGTTAAACATTGAGAATGGTTGACAGCATTCTCAATCCCAATTTAGTATCATCATTAAAACCCAACAATATTAATTTAGAGTAACATGATGAGATTCACATGATAATCCAAGTACTAGATACTCAAGATGTCCATAACCGGGGACACGGCTAATCATGATTAGTTTATTACACTCTGCAGAGGTTTGTGCACTTTTCCCCACAAGACTCGATCGCCTCCGTTTGGTTTCTCGCACTACAGGGTGTTTGAGAAGACGGATGAGCGAGACATAATCTTTCAGAAGCGCTAGCACCTTACGATCGGGTAGACCGTACCACCTACATCCCCTACATCTGCTAGTCTACCACTGTAAGAGTTCGCACAACTTAGTCAACTATGCTAGATCCCATAATAGCTTGTGGCTGCACACGGAAGTTTCTAGTATGAATAGTCTTATGATCCCTTTGAGCCTGGGTGGCGGTCCAAAAGAAAACAGGCAAGTCCTGGAATACCCAGGTGCCTCAATCCACCCAGATGTGTGTTTAAGTTGCCACCTTAGATAAACCATTAATTAACAATCTCACATCTGTCATGGATTTCACTCACCCAATCCAAGTCTACTAGCATAGCATGGCATAATAAGCAAACGTAGAAGTAACTCCCAAAGGTTTGAAAATAAACAGGTAATAGGTACTATCTCATCTACTTCCCATCCCACAATTTAATTAGATCCTAATCATGCAATGTGTGAGGATTGATCTAATGCAATAAAACTGGGTAGTAGAAAAGGTATGATCAAAGTGTTACTTGCCTTGCTGATGATCCGGGAAACCTAGCGATTCGAAGTAACAGGCGGCGCACTCCGGATACTCTATCGCAAACAAACAAACAAGCATACAATAAGTACTCATCTAATGCACAGGTAAAACTCAAATAAGAGATCTAACCAGAAGGTTCAACTTAAGAACTCTGGTTGGCAAAAGAATCAAATCGAACGAAGCAACGAAAGTCAAACGACGAAAGAAAACAACTTCGTTCTAGTAATCTGGATCTAGGGCAAATTTTACAGTAGCAAAATCTTGTTTAAGTTGGTTAAACGGATAGAGGGTTTCGAGACGAAACTCTAGGCGCTTGAATCACCTGATTCCGATAAACGAGCGAAAAGTTAAGCTAAAACGAAAATCGGATCAGGAATCGCGATCAGATAAATCGCGGATTTAATCCGAGAAAAAGAAAACTGACGAATAGTTAATCGAACGGACGTTTGTTAACAGAAACTAACCGGTGAACACGTTCTCTAAAACGAACGGGTCGGTGAACGTTCACTAATTAAATAAACCAGAGAAAGAAAGAAAAATAAACCGATCTAGGGTTTCGAAAAAAATAATAAACCGAGGCGGTTTTTAAAAAAACGAACGACGAACGGCGGCTTCTATACCTCCGGTGAGGCACTCCGGCGGGCGGGGCGGGGCTCCGGCGGGTCGGCGGGGGTGCGGCGGGGTGCGGCGTGGCGACGGGAGGCGGCGCGCGGCTCGGGCGGCGGCGGCACGGGCGGCGGGGCGGCTGCGGCGTCGGGCGGCGGCGCGGCTCGGCGGGATGGGGTGAGGTGAGGGGCGGCGGGGGGGGGGGGTCCGGTATTTAAGGAGGGGGTGCTGCCTTGGGGAAGGGGGCACGGCGGGGCGGCTCCGAGCCGGACTCGGGCGGCGGCGGCGGCTCCAGTCTCCTGGAGGGAGACGGCAGGCGGCGGGGTGGGCCATCGGCTAGGCCTTGGCCCAGTCGGCGCGTGGCGTGTTTTCTTTTAAATATTCCGCTCGGAATAAAGAAATAAAAATAAATACTAAACGGACTCCAAAATTTTCGAAATAAATTTTCAGGGACTTCTAAAATCAAGCCTCACAAGGTGAACATTTATTTGGGACCTAAGTGCAATTTTGAAAAACGCATATTTTTCCTAAATTCAAATAAAACACCGAAAAACTCCGGAATAAAATCCTATTTGATTTTATTATTAAATCCTTAATATTTCTTTATTTTGGGAAAGTCATTTTATTCCCTCTCTCATAGTTTTGTAATAGAAATAATTGATGATAAAATAAATAAAATCAAATGATCCTATTCTCAAAATTTGAGAAAACTCAAATATGAAAATAACGAAATCCCCAACTCTCTTCGTGGGTCATTGAGTTGCGTAGAATTTCTAGGATCAACCAGAATGCAAATGAAATATGATATGCATTGATGATCTAATGTATAACATTCCAAATTGAAAATTTGGGATGTTACAAAGACCCAAACCAGTGATCCTCCCAAAATTTAACTATCTTCCCATTGCCCACTTTCCATTGATATCCATGCTTAGCTGCTTTAGCAGCCCATAAGACCCCTTTCCAAAAGGGGGATGTGTTAATATCAGGGCAAGAGAAAATGTTAGGATTATTAGCTCTATACTTGGAGTCAATAATCTGTTTCCAAATCTTATAACCATTAGCATGAAACTTATAAACCCAGGATGCTAGTAAGCTCATATTCATCTCAGCAATATTTGGAACCCCCAGGCCCCCATACTGCCTTTTCTGAGTTACCAACCCCCAGGCCCCCAAGAGAAAATTGGTCGACTCTAATCGATTTAGTAGATCCGAATCAATGGTTTTGTTTCTTCAACTTTTAGCCACTCACACCTTCAAGACATCTGTGTCTCTATCCGTTAAATCCTTTGTATAGTGTCCTCAGTTCTATCATCATCCCTCAGTTATCTCTTCAATCATAGGGGCATGGTTTTCTTCTCATTAATCTCAGGCTAACCCCTACACCACGGCCAAAAACCTTCATCATCACCTATGTTTCGCATCATTGCCGCCTCCAGGCCAATCTAGACCGTCTTCGCTCATGTCATTTCACGCTTAATGAGCATCAATCACACAAGAAACGCATTTATTTAAAAATTGAGTGCAGAATCAGAAAGTTTCAATCGCAAGCCTAGCAAAACCACCAGACTTTTAAGTATCCAATTTTTTCATCATGTATTAGTTGGCATGTTATCTTAGAAAGGAAAATGAAGTACAGCTGCTTGGTCATTATGGACAAGCCAAAATTTTAGTAACAATTAAAGAGCCAATGTTTTGACCATTGTTACAAACTGGTAGGGTTTTTGCTGTCATCAGCCAAACGTGCCCATATAGCCTTGGAGCAAGTCACATATGTATGGAGAAACTGGCTACTAAATGGTCACTGTGTCCGGTTTAGCATGAGACCACTAGAGCGACATCGAGTAATATGGGTGAGTGACGTTAGAGGAGTGCTAGAGGAGTTGTAGGGGGGATGGGTGGAAGAGGCATAAGGAAGATGCGACGAGGACAAAGAACGATGTCGCAATTGACCTCAATGGTAGTAGTCATGACAAGGCTAAGGTCGATAGACACTTCTAGAGGCTAAAAGCAAAAGCCAGCACATAAAAGGACACTCTTATTCCCTTTCTTTCTTTGCTTGAAGGAAAGTATTATAGAGAGGCTAAAACACTGCCTTGACACGGTAGAGGGCTAGAGGCAGTGTTGACGATAAAAGATAGAGTCTGTCAAGAAAGAGGGTAGAACAAGGGCAGAGGGCGAGGGGGCAAGAATGACACACACCAAGGTACATGACTCTGAAAATGGAAGAGATGTGGGCACTAGAGGGTGAAATAATAAATAAGTAAATGAAACGGCAGTACACCAACTTGTGCAGCATTCTCACTTCAGTCCCATGAAAAACTGATTTTTTTTTCCTGGTCCATGAAACTTGCACTAACGGTTCACTTTGGGGTCATTTACATCTATTATCATCAACTATGCGTACATGGAACGCAAGTTGAGGTACCAGCCCCACCCGTAGTGGACAAGAGCGGTTGACTGCCATGCCCACGAAAATCTTTTCTGAAGACCACCTGGATCTATTTCAAATTGCACATAGATGCCCTCAAATAGTCGAATCATCTAGCAGCCTGTGCATACTTGTGCATAGGTCCCTGTATATCCGTCATATCCATTTGATTGCTCGCACCTTTTTTGTGTCCCTTTCTTCACACACACTCTCTCTCCTCGATTCTCCATAGGTGGCAATGGTGTGGCACAAGATGACAATAATTTTCATCTTGAAATATGGACAAAACCTCGACGACGACGACCCGGTGAAGAAGCCCCCCCCAGCACAACGAGTTCTCATCGTCCAAGCTCTTATTCTCCCGCTCCTCTCGGGCACAATTTTGGTTAGGATTTTGTGGGTATCTTATTGATGACCCACAAGTATAGGGGATCTATCATAGTCCTTTCGATAAGTAAGAGTGTCGAACCCAACAAGGAGCAGAAGGAAATGATAAGCGGTTTCCAGTAAGGTATTCTCTACAAGCACTGAAATTGTAGGTGACAGATAGTTTTGTGATAAGATAATTGGTAACGAGCAACAAGTAACAAAAGTAAATAAAGTGCAGCAATGTGGCCCAATCTTTTTTGTAGCAAAGGACAAGCCTGGACAAACTCTTATATAGAGAAAGCGCTCCTGAGGACACATGGGAATTATCATCAAGCTAGGTTTCATCACGATCATATGATTCGCGTTCAGTACTTTGATAATTTGGTATGTGGGTGGATCGGTGCTTGGGTACTACCCTTACTTGGACAAGCATCCCACTTATGATTAACCTCTATTGCAAGCATCCGCAATTACAACAAAAGTATTAAGGTAAACCTAACCATAGCATGAAACATATGGATCGAAATCAGCCCCTTACGAAGCAACGCATAAACTAGGGTTTAAGCTTCTGTCACTCTAGCCATCCATCATCTACTTATTACTTCCCAATGCCTTCCTCTAGGCCCAAATAATGGTGAAGTGTCATGTAGTCGACGTTCACATAACACCACTAGAGGATAGACAACATACATCTCATCAAAATATCGAACGAATACCAAATTCACATGACTACTAATAGCAAGACTTCTCCCATGTCCTCAGGAACAAACGTAACTACTCACAAAGCATATTCATGTTCATAATCAGAGGAGTATTAATATGCATAAAGGATCTGAACATATGATCTTCCACCAAATAAACCAACTAGCATCAACTACAAGGAGTAATCAACACTACTAGCAACCCACATGTACCAATCCCAGACTTAGAGACAAGAATTGGATACAAGAGATGAACTAGGGTTTGAGGGGAGATGGTGCCGGTGAAGATGTTGATGGAGATTGACCCCCTCCCGATGAGAGGATCATTGGTGATGACGACGGTGATGATTTCCCCCTCCCGGAGGGAAGTGTCCCCGGCAGAACAGCTCTGTCGGAGCCCTAGATTGGATCCGCCAAGGTTCCGCCTCGTGGCGGTGGAGTCTCGTTCGAGAAGATGGCTTGTGATTTTTTTCCTCATCGAAAAACTCCATATAGCAGAAGATGGGCATCGGAGGGCCACCAGGGGGCCCACGAGGTAGGGGGGCGCGCCCAGGGGTAGGGCGCGCCCCCCACCCTCGTGGGCAGGGTGTGGCCCCCTGGTGAACTTCTTGCGTTCAGTATTTTTTATATATTCTAAAAATGACTTCCGTGAAGTTTCAGGAATTTTGGAGCCATGCAGAATATGTCTCTAATATTTGCTCCTTTTCAAGCCCAGAATCCCAGCTGCCGGCATTCTCCCTCTTTATGTAAACCTTGTAAAATAAGATAGAATAGGCATAAGTATTGTGACATAATGTGTAATAACAGCCCATAATGCAATAAATATCGATATAAAAGCATGATGCAAAATGGACGTATCACTTATCGACATGGTTCACTTTTGTGTTGATTTTGTCCTCTAATAATGGTTGAGGATACAGATAGGGTGTCGTCCCCCCTTGGATTTGTTCTCCTCCCGATTCATTCTAGGATTTAGTTGGGCTTCTGAAGGTGGCAGATTTGGTCACAACTAGTGTCTAATATGTGGCCCATTTGGTTATAGAGACGCTGTGGCAATGTTGGGGATATCGCTTATCGGGAACTTATTGATTGACCCATGATAAGGGGTAAATCGGCTAATTTATCGACATATTGACTGATTTATTGCCATATCGGCTGATTTATCAGCCGATTTATCTTCTCGGTCAGACAACAACAAGTGATAAATCAGCCGATTTATCGGAATATCGGAAGATATCTTGAAAAGTGTGTCGTGGAATGATATGTCTCCAACGTATCTATAATTTTTGATTGCTCCATGCTATATTATCTATTGTTTTGGGCATTATTGGGCTTTAGTATCCACTTTTATATTACTTTTGGGACTAACCTATTAACCGGAGGCCCAGCCCAGATTTGTTGTTTTATGCCTATTTCAGTGTTTTGAAGAAAAGGAATATCAGACGGAGTCGAAACGGAATGAAATCAACTAGAGAAGTTATTTTTGGAAGGAAAGTAACCCACGGAACTTGGAGTGCATGTCAGGGGAGACACGGGCTGCCCACGAGGGTGGGGGCCGCGCCCACCCCCTAGGGCGCGCCCCCTACCTCGTGGGGGCCCCGTGGCTCCTCCGACATACTTCCTGCACCCATATATATCGCCGTACCCTAAAACTTCCAGAATGGAGAATAGATCGGGAGTTCCGCCGCCAGAAGCCTCCGTAGCAACCGAAAGCCAATCTAGACCCGTTCCGGCACCCTGCCGGAGGGGGAATCCTTCTCCAGTGACCATCTTCATCATCCCGGTGCTCTCCATGACGAGGAGGGAGTAGTTCTCCCTCGGGGCTGAGGGTATGTACCAGTAGCTATGTGTTTGATCTCTCTCTCTTGTGTTCTTGATTTGGCACGATCTTGATGTATCGCGAGCTTTGCTATTATAGTTGGATCTTATGTTTTTCCTCCCCCTCTTCTCTCCTGTAATGAATTGAGTTTCCCCTTTGAAGTTATCTTATCGGATTGAGTCTTTAAAGATTTGAGAACACTTGATGTATGTCTTGCGTGGGATACCCGTGGTGACAATGGGGTATTCTATTGATCCACTTGATGTATGTTTTGGTGATCAACTTGCGGGTTCCGCCCATGAACCTATGCATAGGGGTTGGCACACGTTTTCGTCGTGATTCTCCGGTAGAACTTTGGGGCACTCTTTGAGGTCCTTTGTGTTGGTTGAATAGATGAATCTGAGATTGTGTGACGCATATCGTATAATCATACCCACGGATACTTGAGGTGACAATGGAGTATCTAGGTGACATTAGGGTTTTGGTTGATTTGTGTCTTAAGGTGTTATTCTAGTATGAACTCTAGGGCTGTTTGTGACACTTATAGGAATAGCCCAACGGATTGATTGGAAAGAATAACTTTGAGGTGGTTTCGTACCCTACCATAATCTCTTCATTCGTTCTCCGCTATTAGTGACTTTGGAGGGACGCTTTGTTGCATGTTGAGGGATAGTTATGTGATCCAATTATGTTAGTATTGTTGAGGGAACTTACACTAGCGAAAGTATGAACCCTAGGCCTTATTTCCTATCATTGCAATACCGTTTACGCTCACTTTTATCACTTGCTACCTTGCTGTTTTTATTATTTCAGATTACAAATACCTTTATCTACTATCCATATACCACTTGTTTCACTATCTCTTCGCCGAACTAGTGCACCTATACAATTTACCATTGTATTGGGTGTGTTGGGGACACAAGAGACTCTTTGTTATTTGGTTGCAGGGTTGCTTGAGAGAGACCATCTTCATCCTATGCCTCCTACGGATTGATAAACCTTAGGTCATCCACTTGAGGGAAATTTGCTACTGTCCTACAAACCTCTGCACTTGGAGGCCCAACAACATCTACAAGAAGAAGGTTGTGTAGTAGACATCAAACTCTTTTCTGGCGCCATTGCCAGGGAGGCTAGGTAAGCGGCACTCACACCCCGTCAACTAAGCTCTTTTCTGGCGCCGTTGCCGGGGAGGTGAGTGCTTGAAGGTATATCTTTAGATCTTGCAATCGAGTCTTTTAGTTTCTTGTTTTATCACTAGTTTAGTTTATAAAAGAAAATTACAAAAAATTGGAATTGAGTTTGTCTCATACGCTTCATCTTTTTAATATCTTTCGTGAGTATGATGGAAAGGATAATTGCTCAAGTGCTAGAGGAAGAAGTCTATAAAATGTTTGGCACTAAATCTTTGAATGATGAGCATGATTGCAATATTGTTAGTATGAATTCCTTGAATATCCATGATGCTAATGATATGCAAAGCCACAAGCTTGGGGAAGCTATGTTTGATGAAGATGATACTTTTTGTCCCCCAAGTTTTGATGAGCAAATTTATTATGATGAAAGCATGCCTTCTATTTATGATGATTATATTGATGAAAGTGGATTTGGAGAGGTCGGGACTTTATTTTGTGATGAATTCACTATTCCGGAAGAGGTTCCAATTGATTATGAGAACAAAGTTGCTATCTATGATGATTATTGTGATGACTTGTATGCTATTAAGAATAATGATATCCATGAAACTTGTCATCATGATTTTAGTTTTCAATTGGATTATGCCTCACATAATAGTTATTTTGTTGAGTTTTCTCCCACTACTATTCATGAGAAGAAATTTGCTTATGTGGAGAGTAATAAAAATTCTATGCTTGTGCATCATGAAAATAATGCTTTAGGTGCTGGTTATATTGTTGAATTCATTCATGATGCTACTGAAAATTATTATGATGGAGGAATATATGCTTGTAGGAATTGCAATAATATCAAGTTTCCTCTCTATGTGCTTAAAATTTGAATTTATGCTTGATGGAGGAATATATGCTTGTAGGAATTGCAATAATATCAAGTTTCCTCTCTATGTGCTTAAATTTTTGAATTTATGCTTGTTTTACCTTCCTATGCAAGTTGATTCTTGTTCCCATAAGTTGTTTGCTCACAAAATCCCTATGCATAGGAAGTGGGTTAGAATTAAATGTGCTAGTCATATTCTTCATGATTCTCTCTTTATGTTATAATTCTTATCCTTCATGTGAGCATCATTGAAATCATCATGCCTAGCTAGGGGCGTTAAACGATAGCGCTTGTTGGGAGGCAACCCAATTTTATTCTTGTTCTTTACTTTTTGTTCTAGTTTAGTAATAAATAATTCATATAGCCCCTGTTTAGATGTGGTTTTATGCTTTTAATTAGTGTTTGTTCCAAGTAGAACCTTTGGGAAGACTTGGGGAAAGTCTTGTTGATCATGCTGTCAAAAACAGAAACTTTAGCGCTCACGCGAATTGCTGCCATTTTTATTTGGAGAGTGCTATTTAGTTAATTCTTTTTGCAGATGATTAATAGATAAATTCCTAAGGTCCATCAATTTATTTTAGAATTTTTGGGGTTCCAGAAATATACGTTTGATCCAGATTACTACAGACTGTTCTGTTTTTGACAGATTCTGTTTTCTATGTGTTGTTTGCTTATTTTGATGAATCTATGAGTAGTATCGGAGGGTATGAACCATATATAAGTTGGAATATAGTAGTTTTAACACCAATATAAATTAAGAATGAGTTCATTACAGTACCTTGAAGTAGTGTTTTGTTTTCTTTCGCTAACGGAGCTTACGAGTTTTCTGTTAAGTTTTGTGTTGTGAAGTTTTCAAGTTTTGGGTAAGGATTCGATGGACTATGGAATAAGGAGTGGCAAGAGCCTAAGATTGGGGATGCCCAAGTCACCCCAAGGTAATATTCAAGGATATCCAAGAGCCTAAGCTTGGGGATGCCCCGAAAGGCATCCCCTCTTTCGTCTTCGTTCATCGATAACTTTACTTGGAGCTATATTTTTATTCGCCACATGATATGTGTTTTGCTTGGAGCGTCATTTTATTTTCTTTAGTTTTGCTTGCTGTTTGAATAAAGTACCAAGATCTGAAATTATTAAATGGGAGAGTCTTCACATAGTTGCATAATTATTCGACTACTCATTGATCTTCACTTATATCCTTCGGAGTAGTTTGTTGTTTGCTCTAAGTGCTTCACTTATATCTTTTAGAGCATGGCGGTAGTTTTATTTTGAAGAAATAGATGAACTCTCATGTTTCACTTATATTATTTTGAGAGTCTTAAATAGCATGGTAATTTTCTTAAAATCCTAATATGCTAAGCATAAAAGATTTGTAAGAATTCTTATGAGTGTGTTGAATACTAAGAGAAGTTTGATGATTGATGATTGTTTTGAGATATGGAGGTAGTGATATCAAAGTTGTGCTAGTTGAGTAGTTGTGAATTTGAGAAATTCTTGTGTTGAAGTTTGCAAGTCCCATAGCATGCACGTATGGTAAACGTTGTGTAACAAATTTGAAACATGAGGTGTTATTTGATTGTCCTCCTTATGAGTGGCGGTCGGGGACGAGCGATGGTCTTTCCTTACCAATCTATCCCCCTAGGAGCATGCGCGTAGTGCCGAGGTTTTTGATGACTTGTAGATTTTTGCAATAAGTATGTGAGTTCTTTATGACTAATGTTGAGTCCATGGATTATACGCACTCTTACCCTTCCATCCTTGCTAGCCTCTTCGGTACCGTGCATTGCCCTTTCTCACATCGAGAGTTGGTGCAAACTTCGCCGGTGCATCCTAACCCCGTGATATGATACGCTCTTTCACACATAAACCTCCTTATATCTTCCTCAGAACAGCCACCATACCTACCTATTATGGCATTTCCATAGCCATTCCGAGATATATTGCCATGCAACTTTCCACCGTTCCGTTTATTATGACACACTTGATCATTGTCTTATTGCCTTGCATGATCATGTAGTTGACATCGTATTTGTGACAAGGCCACCGTGCATAATTTATCATACATGTCACTCTTGATTCATTGCCCATCTCGGTACACTGCCGGAGGCATTCATATAGAGTCATACTTTTCTCTAGTATCGAGTTGTAATCTTTGAGTTGTAAATAAGTAGAAGTGTGATGATCATCATGAATAGAGCATTGCCCCCCCCCCAAAAAAAGATAGAAAGGACAAATAAAAAAGAAAGGCCAAATAAAAAAGGAAATAAAAAGGGGCAATGATACTATTCTTTTTCCACACTTGTGCTTAAAAGTAGCACCATGATCATTATGATAGAGAGTCTCTTGTTTTGTCACTTTTATATACTAGTGGGGATTTTCCATTTTAGAACTTGGCTTGTACGTTCCAACAATGGGCCTCCTCAAGTGCCCTAGGTCTTCGTGAGCAAGAAAGTTGGATGCACACCCACTTAGTTTCTTTTGTTGAGCTTTCATACATTTATAGCTCTAGTGCATCCATTGCATGGCAATCCCTACTCCTTGCATTGACATCAATTGATGGGCATCTTCCTAGCCCATTGATTAGCCGCGTTGATGTGAGACTTTCTCCTTTTTGTCTTCTCCACATAACCCCCTCATTATATTCTATTCCACCCATAGTGCTATATCCATGGCGCACGCTCATGTATTGCGTGAAAGTTGAAAAAAGTTTGAGATTACTAAAGTATGAAACAATTGCTTGGCTTGTCTCGGGGTTGTGCATGATGAGAGCATTCTTGTGTGACGAAAATGGAGCATGACCAAAGTATATGATTTTGTAGGGATGGACTTTCTTTGGCCATGTTATTTTAAGAAGACATGATTGCTTAGTTAGTATGCTTGAAGTATTATTATTTTTACGTCAATATGAACTTTTGTTTTGAATCTTTCGGATCTGAATATTCATGCCACAATTAAGAAGAATTACATTGAAATTATGCCAAGTAGCACTCCGCATCAAAAATTATCTTTTTTATCATTTACCTACTCGAGGACGAGCAAGAATTAAGCTTGGGGATGCTTGTGAAGGAAATATGCCCTAGAGGCAATAATAAAGTTATTATTTATTTCCTTATATCATGATAAATGTTTATTATTCATGCTAGAATTTTATTAACCGGAAACATAATACATGTGTGAATACATAGACAAACATAGTGTCACTAGTATGTCTCTACTTGACTAGCTCGTTGATCGAAGATGGTTAAGTTTCCTAGCCATAGACATGAGTTGTCATTTGCTTAACGAGATCACATCATTAGGAGAATAATGTGATTGACTTGACCCATTTCTTTAGCTTAGCACTTGATCGTTTAGTTTGATGCTATTGCTTTCTTCATGACTTATACATGTTCCTATGACTATGAGATTATGCAACTCCCGTTTACCGGAGGAACACTTTGTGTGCTACCAAACGTCACAACTTAACTGGGTGATTATAAAGGTGCTCTATAGGTGTCTCTGAAGGTACTTGTTGGGTTGGCGTATTTCGAGATTAGGATTTGTCACTCCGATTGTCGGACATGAATCTCTGGGCCCTCTCGGTAATGCACATCACATAAGCCTTGCAAGCATTGCAACTAATAAGTAAGCTGCGGGATGATGTATTACGAAACGATTAAAGAGACTTGCTGGTAACGAGATTGAACTAGGTATTGAGATACCGACGATCAAATCTCGGGCAAGTAACATACCAATGACAAAGGGAACAACGTATGTTGTTATGCGGTCTGACCGATAAAAGATCTTCGTAGAATATGTAGGAGCCAGTATGAGCATCAAGGTTCTGCTATTGGTTATTGACCGGAGACGTGTCTCGGTCATGTCTACATTATTCTCGAACCCGTAGGGTCCGTGCGCTTAACATTACGATGATAGTTTCATTATGAGTTTATATATTTTGATGTACCGAAGATTGTTCGGAGTCTCAGATATGATCACGGACATGACGAGGAGTCTTGAAATGGTCGAGACATAAAGATCGATATATTGGACGGCTATATTCGGACACCGGAAGTGTTTCGGGTGATTTCGGAGAAAATCGAAGTGCCGGAAGGGTTACCGGAACCCCCCGGGGAAGTATTGGGCCTTAGTGGGCCTGAGGGGAGAGAGAGGGCAGCAGCCCAGGAGGTGGCGCGCCCCCTCCCATGGGGAGTCCGAATTGGACTAGGGGAGGGGGCGCGGCCCCTCTTTCCCTCTCCCTCTCCCTCTCTTTCCTTCCCCCTTCTCTCTTCCTAGTTGGACTAGGAAAGGGGAGTCCTACTCCTACTAGGAGGAGGACTCCCCCCTCCTTGGCGTGCCCCAAGGGCCGGCCGGCCACTCCCCCTTGCTCCTTTATATACAGGGGCAGGGGGGCACCTCTAGACACACAAGTTGATCTTCGTGATCGTTCTCTTAGCCGTGTGCGGTGCCCCCCTCCACTATAATCCTCGATTATATTGTAGCGGTGCTTAGGCGAAGCCCTACGACGGTAGAACCATCAAGATCGTCACCACACCGTCGTGCTGATGGAACTCTTCCCCGACACTTTGCTGGATCGAAGTCCGGGGATCGTCATCGAGCTGAACGTGTGCTAGAACTCGGAGGTGCCGTAGTTTCGGTGCTTGATCGGTCGGGCCGTGAAGACGTACGACTACATCAACCGTGTTGTGCTAACGCTTCCGCTTCCGGTCTACGAGGGTACGTAGACAACACTCTCCCCTCTCGTTGCTATGCATCACCATGATCTTGCGTGTGCGTAGGAATTTTTTTGAAATTACTATGTTCCCCAACAGTGGCATCCGAGCCAGGTTTTATGCGTTGATGTTATGCACGAGTAGAACACAAGTGAGTTGTGGGCGATATAAGTCATACTGCTTACTAGCATGTCATACTTTGGTTCGGCGGTATTGTTGGATGAAGCGGCTCGGACCGACATTACGCGTACGCTTACGCGAGATTGGTTCTACCGATGTGCTTTGCACACAGGTGGCTGGCAGGTGTCAGTTTCTCCAACTTTAGTTGAACCGAGTGTGGCTACGCCCGGTCCTTGCAAAGGTTAAAACAGCACCAACTTGACAAACTATCGTTGTGGTTTTTGAGGCGTAGGTAAGAACGGTTCTTGCTAAAGCCCGTAGCAGCCACGTAAAACTTGCAACAACAAAGTAGAGGACGTCTAACTTGTTTTTGCAGGGCATGTTGTGATGTGATATGGTCAAGACATGATGCTAAATTTTATTGTATGAGATGATCATGTTTTGTAACCAAGTTATCGGCAACTGGCAGGAGCCATATGGTTGTCGCTTTATTGTATGCAATGCAATTGCGCTGTAATGCTTTACTTTATCACTAAGCGGTAGCGATAGTCGTGGAAGCATAAGTTTTGGCAAGACGACAACGATGCTACGATGGTGATCAAGGTGTTGCGCCGGTGACGATGGTGATCATGACGGTGCTTCGAAGATGGAGATCACAAGCACAAGATGATGATGGCCATATCATATCACTTATATTGATTGCATGTGATGTTTATCTTTTATGCATCTTATCTTGCTTTGATTGACGGTAGCATTATAAGATGATCCCTCACTAAATTATCAAACTATAAGTGTTCTCCCTGAGTATGCACCGTTGCGAAAGTTCTTCGTGCTGAGACACCACGTGATGATCGGGTGTGATAGGCTCTATGTTCAAATACAACGGGTGCAAAACAGTTGCACACGCGGAATACTCAGGTTTAACTTGACGAGCCTAGCATATAACAGATATGGCCTCGGAACACGGAGACCAAAAGGTCGAGCGTGAATCATATAGTAGATATGATCAACATATTGATGTTCACCATTGATACTACTCCATCTCACGTGATGATCAGACATGGTTTAGTTGATTTGGATCACGTGATCACTTAGAGGATTAGAGGGATATCTTTCTAAGTGGGAGTTCTTAAGTAATATGATTAATTGGACTTAAATTTATCATGAACTTAGTTCCTGATAGTATCTTGCTTGTCTATGTTTGATTGTAGATAGATGGCTCGTGTTGTTGTTCCGTTGAATTTTAATGTGTTCCTTGAGAAAGCAAAGTTGAAAGATGATGGTAGCAATTACACGGATTGGGTCCGTAACTTGAGGATTATCCTCATTGCTGCATAGAAGAATTACGTCCTGGAAGCACCGCTAAGTGCCAAGCCTGCTGCAGGAGCAACACCAGATGTTATGAACGTCTGGCAGAGCAAAGCTGATGACTACTCGATAGTTCAGTGTGCCATGCTTTACGGCTTAGAACCGGGTCTTCAACGATGTTTTGAACGTCATGGAGCATATGAGATGTTCCAGGAGTTGAAGTTAATATTTCAAGCAAATGCCCAGATTGAGAGATATGAAGTCTCCAATAAGTTCTATAGCTGCAAGATAGAGGAGAATAGTTCTGTCAGTGAACATATACTCAAAATGTCTGGGTATCATAATCACTTGACTCAACTAGGGGTTAATCTTCCTATTGATAGTGTTATTGACAGAGTTCTTCAATCACTACCACCAAGCTACAAAAGCTTCGTGATGGACTATAATATGCAAGGGATGAATAAGACTATTCCTGAGCTCTTCACAATGCTAAAAGCCGCGGAGGTAGAAATCAAGAAGGAGCATCAAGTGTTGATGGTCAATAAGACCACCAGTTTCAAGAAAAAGGGCAAAGGAAAGAAGAAAGGGAACTTCAAGAAGAACAGCAAACAAGTTGCTGCTCAGGAGAAGAAACCCAAGTCTGGACCTAAGCCTGAAACTGAGTGCTTCTACTGCAAGCAGACTGGTCACTGGAAGCGGAACTGCCCCAAGTATTTGACGGATAAGAAGGATGGCAAAGTGAACAAAGGTATATGTGATATACATGTTATTGATGTGTACCTTACTAATGCTCGCAGTAGCACCTGGGTATTTGATACTGGTTCTGTTGCTAACATTTGCAACTCGAAACAGTGGCTACGGATCAAGCGAAGATTGGCTAAGGACGAGGTGACGATGCGCGTGGGAAATGGCTCCAAAGTCGATGTGATCACGGTCGGCACGCTACCTCTACATCTACCTTCGGGATTAGTATTAAACCTAAATAATTGTTATTTGGTGCCAGGGTTGAGCATGAACATTATATCTGGATCTTGTTTGATGTGAGACGGTTATTCATTTAAATCAGAGAATAATGGTTGTTCTATTTATATGAGTAATATCTTTTACGGTCATGCACCCTTGAAGAGTGGTCTATTTTTGATGAATCTCGATAGTAGTGATACACATATTCATAATGTTGAAATCAAAAGATGCAGAGTTGATAATGATAGTGCAACTTATTTGTGGCACTGCCGTTTAGGTCATATCGGTGTAAAGCACATGAAGAAACTCCATACTGATGGACTTTTGGAACCACTTGATTATGAATCACTTGGTACTTGCGAACCGTGCCTCATGGGTAAGATGACTAAAACGTCGTTCTCCGGTACTATGGAGAGAGTAACGGGTTTGTTGGAAATCATACATACAGATGTATGTGGTCCAATGAATGTTGAGGCTCGTGGCGGATATCGTTATTTTCTCACCTTCACAGATGATTTAAGCAGATATCGGTATATCTACTTAATGAAACATAAGTCTGGAACATTTGGAAAGTTTAAAGAATTTCAGAGTGAAGTTGAAAATCATCGTAACAAGAAAATAAAGTTTCTATGATCTGATCGTGGAGGAGAATATTTGAGTTACGAGTTTTGTCTACATTTGAAACAATGCGGAATAGTTTCGCAACTCACGCCACCCGGAACACCACAGCGTAATGGTGTGTCCGAACGTTGTAATCATACTTTATTAGATATGGTGCGATCTATGATGTCTCTTACAGATTTACCGTTATCGTTTTGGGGTTATGCTTTAGAGACGGCTGCATTCACGTTAAATAGGACATCATCGAAATCCGTTGAGACGACGCCTTATGAACTATGGTTTGGGAAGAAACCAAAGTTGTCGTTTCTAAAAGTTTGGGGCTGCGATGCTTATGTGAAAAAGCTTCAACCTGATTAGCTCGAACCCAATTCGGAGAAATGTGTCTTCATAGGATACCCAAAGGAGACTGTTGGGTACGCCTTCTATCACAGATCCGAAGGCAAGACTTTTGTTGCTAAATTCAGAGTTTTTCTAGAGAAGGAGTTTCTCTCGAAAGAAGTGAGTGGGAGAAAAGTAGAACTTGATGAGGTAACTATACCTGCTCCCTTATTGGAAAGTAGTACATCACAGAAACCGGTTTCTGTGACACTTACACCAATTAGTGAGGAAGCTAATGATTATGATCATAAAACTTCAGATCAAGTTACTACCGAACCTCGTAGATCAACCAGAGTAAGATCCACACCAGAGTGGTACGGTAATCCTGTTCTGGAAGTCATGCTACTAGATCATGATGAACCTACAAACTATGAAGCAGCGATGGTGAGCCCAGATTCCGCAAAATGGCTAGAAGCCATGAAATCTAAGATGGGATCCATGTATGAGAACAAAGTGTGGACTTTGGTTGACTTGCCCATTGACCGGCAAGCAATTGAGAATAAATGGATCTTCAAGAAGAAGACTGACGCTGACAGTAATGTTACTGTCTATAAAGCTCGACTTGTTGCAAAAGGTTTTCGACAAGTTCAAGGGATTGACTACGATGAGACCTTCTCACCTATAGCGATGCTTAAGTCTGTCCGAATCATGTTAGCAATTGCCGCATTTTATGATTATGAAATTTGGCAAATGGATGTCAAAAATGCATTCCTGAATGGATTTCTGGAAGAAGAGTTGTATATGATGCAACCAGAAGGTTTTGTCGATCCAAAGGGAGCTAACAAAGTGTGCAAGCTCCAGCGATCCATTTATGGACTGGTGCAAGACTCTCAGAGTTGGAATAAACGCTTTGATAGTGTGATCAAAGCATTTGGTTTTATACAGACTTTTGGAGAAGCCTGTATTTACAAGAAAGTGAGTGGGAGCTCTGTAGCATTTATGATATTATATGTGGATGACATATTATTGATTGGAAATAATATAGAATTTCTGGATAGCATAAAGGGATACTTGAATAAGAGTTTTTCATTGAAAGACCTCGGTGAAGCTGCTTACATATTGGGCATTAAGATCTATAGAGATAGATCAAGACGCTTAATTGGACTTTCACAAAGCACATACCTTGACAAGGTTTTGAAGAAGTTCAAAATGGATCAAGCAAAGAAAGGGTTCTTGCCTGTGTTACAAGGTGTGAAGTTGAGTAAGACTCAATGTCCAACCACCGCAGAAGATAGAGAGAAAATGAAAGATGTTCCCTATGCTTCAGCCATAGGCTCTATCATGTATGCAATGCTGTGTACAAGACCTGATGTGTGCCTTGCTATAAGTCTAGCAGGGAGGTACCAAAGTAAGCCAGGAGTGGATCACTGGACAACGATCAAGAACATCCTGAAATACCTGAAAAGGACTAAGGATATGTTTCTCGTATATGGAGGTGACAAAGAGCTCATCGTAAATGGTTACGTTGATGCAAGCTTTGACACTGATCCGGACGATTCTAAATCACAAACCGGATACGTATTTTTACTAAACGGAGGAGCTGTCAGTTGGTGCAGTTCAAAACAAAGCGTCGTGGCGGGATCTACATGTGAAGCAGAGTACATAGCTGCTTCGGAAGCATCAAATGAAGGAGTCTGGATGAAGGAGTTCATATCCGATCTAGGTGTCATACCTAGTGCATCAGGTCCAATGAAAATCTTTTGTGACAATACTGGTGAAATTGCCTTGGCAAAGGAATCCAGATATCACAAGAGAACCAAGCACATCAAGAGACGCTTCAATTCCATTCGGGATTTAGTCCAAGTGGGAGACATAGAAATTTGCAAGATACATACAGATCTGAATGTTGCAGACCCGATGACTAAGCCTCTTCCACGAGCAAAACATGATCAGCACCAAGGCTCCATGGGTGTTAGAATCATTACTGTGTAATCTAGATTATCGACTCTAGTGCAAGTGGGAGACTGAAGGAAATATGCCCTAGAGGCAATAATAAAGTTATTATTTATTTCCTTATACCATGATAAATGTTTATTATTCATGCTAGAATTGTATTAACCGGAAACATAATACATGTGTGAATACATAGACAAACATAGTGTCACTAGTATGCCTCTACTTGACTAGCTCGTTGATCGAAGATGGTTAAGTTTCCTAGCCATAGACATGAGTTGTCATTTGATCAACGGGATCACATCATTAGGAGAATAATCTGATTGACTTGACCCATTTCGTTAGCTTAGCACTTGATCGTTTAGTTTGATGTTATTGCTTTCTTCATGACTTATACATGTTCCTATGACTATGAGATTATGCAACTCCCGTTTATCGGAGGAACACTTTGTGTGCTACCAAACATCACAACGTAACTGGGTGATTATAAAGGTGCTCTACAAGTGTCTCCGAAGGTACATGTTGGGTTGGCGTATTTCGAGATTAGGATTTGTCACTCCGATTGTTGGAGAGGCATCTCTGGGCCCTCTCGGTAATGCACATCACATAAGCCTTGCAAGCATTGCAACTAATAAGTTAGCCGCGGGATGATGTATTATGGAACGAGTAAAGAGACTTGCTGGTAACGAGATTGAACTAGGTATTGAGATACCGACGATCAAATCTCGGGCAAGTAACATACCGACGACAAAGGGAACAACGTATGTTGTTATGCGGTCTGACCGATAAAAGATCTTCGTAGAATATGTAGGAGCCAATATGAGCATCCAGGTTCCGCTATTGGTTATTGACCGGAGACGTGTCTCGGTCATGTCTACATTATTCTCGAACCCGTAGGGTCCGCACGCTTAATGTTGCGATGACAGTTTCATTATGAGTTTATATATTTTGATGTACCGAAGATTGTTCGGAGTCTCGGATATGATCACGGACATGACGAGGAGTCTCAAAATGGTCGAGACATAAAGATCGATATATTGGACGGCTATATTCGGACACCGGAAGTGTTTCGGGTGATTTCGGAGAAAACCGGAGTGCTGGAAGGGTTACCGGAACCCCCCGGGGAAGTATTGGGCCTTAGTGGGCCTGAGGGGAGAGAGAGGGCAGCAGCCCAGGAGGTGGCGTGCCCCCTCCCATGGGGAGTCCGAATTGGACTAGGGGAGGGGGCGCGGCCCCTCTTTCCCTCTCCCTCTCTTTCCTTCCCCCTTCTCTCTTCCTAGTTGGACTAGGAAAGGGGAGTCCTACTCCTACTAGGAGGAGGACTCCCCCCTCCTTGGCGTGCCCCAAAGGCCGGCCGGCCTCTCCCCCTTGCTCCTTTATATACAGGGGCAGGGGGCACCTCTAGACACACAAGTTGATCTTCGTGATCGTTCTCTTAGCCGTGTGCGGTGCCCCCCTCCACTATAATCCTCGATAATATTGTAGCGGTGTTGGGGAACGTTGCAGAAAACAAAAAATTTCCTACGGTTTCACCAAGATCCATCTATGAGTTCATCTAGCAATGAGTGATCGGATTGCATCTACATACCTTTGTAGATCACGCGCGGAAGCGTTCAAAGAACGGGGATGAGGAAGTCGTACTCGACATGATCCAAATCACCGGAGATCCTAGCGCCGAACGGACGGCACCTCCGCGTTCAACACACATACGGTCAGCGTGACGTCTCCTCCTTCTTGATCCAGCAAGGGGGAAGGAGAGGTTGATGAAGATCCAGCAGCACGACGGCGTGGTGGTGGATGCAGTAGTCACCGTAGCAGGGCTTCGCCGTTCTCAACGGAGGAGGAGGAGGTCTTGGAGGGGAGAGGGAGGCGCCAGGGGCATGGGTGTGTGGCTTCCCTCCCTCCCCCCCTCTATATATAGGGTCCCCAGGGGGGCGCCGGCCCTGGAGGTCCAATCTCCCAAGGGGCGGCGGCCAAGGGGGGTGGAGTGCCCCCCAAGGCAAGTGGGGCGCCCCCCACCCTAGGGTTCCCAACCCTAGGTGCAGGGGGAAGGCCCAAGGGGGGCATACCAGCCCACTAGGGGCTGGTTCCCCTCCCACTTCAGCCCATGGGGCCCTCCGGGATAGGTGGCCCCACCCGGTGGACCCCGGGGACCCTTTCGGTGGTCCCGGTACAATACCTGTGACCCCGAAACTTGTCCCGATGGCCGAAATAGCACTTCCTATATATAATTCTTTACCTCCGGACCATTCTGGAAGTCCTCGTGACGTCCGAGATCTCATCCGGGAATCCGAACAACTTTCGCGTTACTGCATATACATATCTCTACAACCCTAACGTCACCGAACCTTAAGTGTGTAGACCCTACGGGTTCGGGAGACATGTAGACATGACCAAGATGGCTCTCCGGTCAATAACCAACAGCGGGATCTGGATACCCATGTTGGCTCCCACATGCTCCTCGATGATCTCATCGGATGAACCACAATGTCGAGGATTCAAGCAACCCCGTATACAATTCCCTTTGTCAATCGGTACGTTACTTGCCCGAGATTCGATCGTCAGTATCCCAATACCTCGTTCAATCTCGTTACCGGCAAGTCACTTTACTCGTACCGTAATGCATGATCCCGTGACCAGACACTTGGTCACTTTGAGCTCATTGTGATGATGCATTACCGAGTGGGCCAGAGATACCTCTTCGTCATACGGAGTGACAAATCCCAGTCTTGATCCGTGTCAACCCAACAGACACTTTCGGAGATACCCGTAGTATACCTTTATAGTCACCTAGTTACGTTGTGACGTTTGGTACACCCAGAGCACTCATACGGTATCCGGGAGTTACACGATCTCATGGTCTAAGGAAAAGATACTTGACATTGGAAAAACTCTAGCAAACGAACTATACGATCTTGTGCTATGTTTGGGTCTTGTCCATCACATCATTCTCCTAATGATGTGATCTCGTTATCAATGACATCCAATGTCCATAGTCAGGAAACCATGACTATCTGTTGATCAACGAGCTAGTCAACTAGAGGCTTACTAGGGACATGTTGGTGTCTATGTATTCACACATGTATTACAATTTCCTGATAACACAATTATAGCATGAATAAAAGACAATTATCATGAACAAGGAAATATAATAATAATCCTTTTATTATTGCCTCTAGGGCATATTTCCAACAGTCTCCCACTTGCACTAGAGTCAATAATCTAGTTACATTGTGATGAATCGAACACCCATGGAATTCTGGTGTTGATCATGTTTTGCTCTAGGGAGAGGTTTAGTCAACGGATCTGCTACATTCAGGTCCGTATGTACTTTACAAATCTCTATGTCTCCATTTTGAACACTTTCACAAATGGAGTTGAAGCGACGCTTGATATGCCTGGTCTTCCTGTGAAACCTGGGCTCCTTGGCTAGGGCAATAGCTCTAGTGTTGTCACAGAAGAGAGTCATCGGGCCCGACGCATTGGGTATGACTCCTAGGTCGGTAATGAACTCCTTCACCCAGACTGCTTCGTGTGCTGCCTCCGAGGCCGCCATGTACTCCGCTTCACATGTAGATCCCGCCACAACGCTTTGCTTGCAACTGCACCAGCTTACTGCCCCACCATTCAAAATATACACGTATCCGGTTTGTGACTTAGAGTCATCCAGATCTGTGTCGAAGCTAGCGTCGACGTAACCCTTTACGACGAGCTCTTCGTCACCTCCATAAACGAGAAACATTTCCTTAGTCCTTTTCAGGTACTTCAGGATATTCTTGACCGTTGTCCAGTGTTCCTTGCCGGGATTACTTTGGTACCTACCTACCAAACTTATGGCAAGGTTTACATCAGATCTGGTACACAGCATGGCATACATAATAGAACCTATGGCTGAGGCATAGGGGATGACACTCATCTCTTCTATATCTTCTGCCAAGGGCGGACATTGAGCTGAGCTCAATTTCATACCTTGCAACACAGGCAAGAACCCCTTCTTAGACTCATCCATATTGAACTTCTTCAATATCTTATCAAGGTATGTGCTTTGCGAAAGACCTATGAGGCGTCTTGATCTATCTCTATAGATCTTGATGCCTAATATATAAGCAGCTTCTCCAAGGTCCTTCATTGAAAAACTCTTATTCAAGTAGGCCTTAATGCTGTCCAAAAGTTCTATATCATTTCCCATCAAAAGTATGTCATCTACATATAATATGAGAAATGCTACAGAGCTCCCACTCACTTTCTTGTAAACGCAGGCTTCTCCATAAGTCTGCATAAACCCAAACGCTTTGATCATCTCATCAAAGCGAATGTTCCAACTCCGAGATGCTTGCACCAGCCCATAAATGGATCGCTGGAGCTTGCATACCTTGTTAGCATTCTTAGGGTCGACAAAACCTTCCGGCTGCATCATATACAGTTCTTCCTTAAGATAATCGTTAAGGAATGTCGTTTTGACGTCCATTTGCCATATCTCGTAATCATAGTATGCGGCAATTTCTAACATGATTCAGACGGACTTCAGCTTCGCTACGGGAGAGAAAGTCTCATCGTAGTCAACCCCTTGAACTTGTCGATAACCCTTAGCGACAAGTCGAGCTTTATAGATGGTAACATTACCATCCGCGTCCGTCTTCTTCTTAAAGATCCATTTGTTTTCTATCGCTCACCGATCATCGGGCAAGTCTGTCAAAGTCCACACTTTGTTTTCATACATGGATCCTATCTCGGATTGCATGGCTTCAAGCCATTTGTTGGAATCGGGGCCTGCCATCGCTTCTTCATAGTTCGAAGGTTCACCGTTGTCCAACAACATGATTTCTAAGACAGGGTTGCCGTACCACTCTGGTGCAGAACGTGTCCTAGTGGACCTATGAAGTTCAATAGCAACTTGATCTGAAGTTTCATGATCATCATCATTAACTTTCTCTCTAGTCGGTGCAGGCACCTCAGGAACATTTTCTTGAGCTGCGCTACTTACCGGTTCAAGAGGTAATACTTCATCAAGTTCCACTTTCCTCCCACTTATTTCTTTCGAGAGAAACTCTTTCTCTAGAAAGGATCCATTCTTGGCAACAAAGATCTTGCCTTCGGATCTGAGGTAGAAGGTATACCCAATAGTTTCTTTAGGGTATCCTATGAAGACGCATTTTTCCGACTTGGGTTCGAGCTTTTCAGGTTGAAGTTTCTTGACATAAGCATCGCATCCCCAAACTTTTAGAAACGACAGCTTAGGCTTCTTCCCAAACCATAATTCATACGATGTCGTCTCAACGGATTTCGACGGAGCCCTATTTAAAGTGAATGCGGCAGTCTCTAAAGCATAGCCCCAAAATGACAATGGTAATCGGTAAGAGACATCATAGATCGCACCATATCCAATAGAGTGCGATTACGACGTTCGGACACACCATTATGCTGAGGTGTTCCAGGCGGCTTGAGTTGTGAAACTATTCCACATTTTCTTAAGTGTGTGCCAAATTCGTGACTCAAGTATTCTCCTCCACGATCTGATCGCAAAAACTTGATTTTTCTATCACGTTGATTCTCAACCTCACTCTGAAATTCCTTGAACTTTTCAAAGGTTTCAGACTTGTGTTTCATTAAGTAGACATACCCATATCTACTCAAGTCATCAGTGAGGGTGAGAACATAACGATAACCACCGCGAGCCTCAACACTCATTGGACCGCACACATCAGTATGTATGATTTCCAACAAGTTGGTTGCTCGCTCCATTGTTCCTGAGAACGGAGTCTTGGTCATTTTACCCATGAGGCATGGTTCGCACGTGTCAAATGATTCGTAATCAAGAGACTCTAAAAGTCCATCTGCATGGAGCTTCTTCATGCGTTTGACACCTATGTGACCAGGGCGGCAGTGCCACAAGTATGTGGGACTATCATTATCAACCTTACATCTTTTGGTATTTACACTATGAATATGTGTAGCATTACGCTCGAGATTCATTAAGAATAAACCATTCACCATCGGAGCATGACCATAAAACATATCTCTCGTATAAATAGAACAACCATTATTCTCGGATTTAAATGAGTAGCCATCTCGAATTAAACGAGATCCTGATACAATGTTCATGCTCAAACACGGCACTAAATAACAATTATTGAGGTTCAAAACTAATCCCGTAGGTAAATGTAGAGGTAGCGTGCCGACGGCGATCACATCAACCTTGGAACCATTCCCGACGCGCATCGTCACCTCGTTCTTCGCCAGTCTCCGTTTATTCTGCAGCTCCTGCTTTGAGTTACAAATGTGAGCAACCGCACCGGTATCAAATACCCAGGAGCTACTACGAATACTGGTAAGGTACACATCAATTACATGTATATCACATATACCTTTTGTGTTGCCGGCCTTCTTGTCCGCTAAGTATTTGGGGCAGTTCCACTTCCAGTGACCACTTCCCTTGCAATAAAAGCACTCAGTCTCGGGCTTGGGTCCATTCTTTGGCTTCTTCCCGGCAGCTTGCTTACCGGGCGCGGCAACTCCCTTGCTGTCCTTCTTGAAGTTCTTTTTACCCTTGCCTTTCTTGAACTTGGTGGTTTTATTGACCATCAACACTTGATGTTCCTTTTTGACTTCTACCTCTGCTGATTTCAGCATTGAAAATACCTCAGGAATGGTCTTTTCCATCCCCTGCATATTGAAGTTCATCACAAAGCTCTTGTAGCTCGGTGGAAGCGACTGAAGGATTCTGTCAATGACCGCGTCATCCGGGAGATTAACTCCCAGCTGAGTTAAGCGGTTATGTAATCCAGACATAGTGAGTATGTGCTCACTGACAGAACTATTTTCCTCCATCTTACAGCTGAAGAACTTGTCGGAGACTTCATATCTCTCGACCCGGGCATGAGCTTGAAAAACCATTTTCAGCTCTTCAAACATCTCATATGCTCCGTGTCTCTCAAAACGCTTTTGGAGCCCCGGTTCTAAGCTGTAAAGCATGCCGCACTGAACGAGGGAGTAGTCATCAGCACGTGTCTGCCAAGCGTTCATAACGTCTTAGTTCTGTGGGATGGGTGCGTCACCTAGCGGTGCTTCTAGGACATAATCTTTCTTGGCGGCTATGAGGATGATCCTCAGGTTCCGGACCCAGTCCGTATAATTGCTGCCATTGTCTTTCAGCTTGGTTTTCTCTAGGAACGCGTTGAAGTTGAAGACAACATGGGCCATTTGATCTACAAGACATATTGTAAAGATTTTAGACTAAGTTCATGATAATTAAGTTCATCTATTCAAATTATATAATGAACTCCCACTTAGATAGACATCCCTCCAGTCATCTAAGTATAACATGATCCGAGTTAACTAGGCCGTGTCCGATCATCACGTGAGATGGACTAGTCAACATCGGTGAACATCTTCATGTTGATCGTATCTTCTATACGACTCATGCTCGACCTTTCGGTCTTCTGTGTTCCAAGGCCATGTCTGTACATGCTAGGCTTGTCAAGTCAACCTAAGTGTTTGCATGTGTAAATCTGTCTTACACCCGTTGTATGTGAATGCTGGAATCTATCACACCCGATCATCACGTGGTGCTTCGAAACAACGAACTGTCGCAACGGTGCACAGTTATGGGAAACACTTTCTTGAAATTATTATGAGGGATCATCTTATTTACTACCGTCGTTCTAAGTAAACAAGATGCAAAAACATGATAAACATCACATGCAATCAAATAATAATAGTGATATGATATGGCCAATGTCACATAGCTCCTTTGATCTCCATCTTGGGGCTCCATGATCATCTTGTCACCGGCATGACACCATGATCTCCATCATCATGATCTCCATCATCGTGTCTCCATGAAGTTGCTCGCCAACTATTACTTCTACTACTATGGCTAACACGTTTAGCAATAAAGTAAAGTAATTTACATGGTGTTTCTCAATGACACGCAAGTCATACAAAAAATAAAGACAACTCCTATGGCTCCTGCCGGTTGTCGTACTCATCGACATGCAAGTCGTGATTCCTATTACAAGAACATGATCTCATACATCACATATATATCATTCATCATTCATCACAACTTTGGCCATATCACATCACAAAGCACCTGCTGCAAAAACAAGTTAGACGTCCTCTAATTGTTGTTGCAAGTTTTACGTGGCTGCAAGAGGGTTCTAGCAAGAACGTTTTCTTACCTACGTAAAAGCCACAACGTGATTTGTCAACTTCTATTTACCCTTCATAAGGACCCTTTTCATCGAATCTGCTTCAACTAAAGTGGGAGAGACAGACACCCGCTAGCCACCTTATGCAACTAGTGCATGTCAGTCGGTGGAACCAGTCTCACGTAAGCATACGTGTAAGGTCGGTCCAGGCCGCTTCATCCCACAATACCGCTGAAGCAAAATAAGACTAGTAGCGGCAAGAAAGTTGACAACATCTACGCCCACAACAAATTGTGTTCTACTCGTGCAAAGAGAACTACGCATAGACCTAGCTCATGATGCCATTGTTGGGGAACGTTGCAGAAAACAAAAAAAATTCTACGGTTTCACCAAGATCCATCTATGAGTTCATCTAGCAACGAGTGATCGGATTGCATCTACATACCTTTGTAGATCACGAGCGGAAGCGTTCAAAGAACGGGGATGAGGAAGTCGTACTCGATGTGATCCAAATCACCGGAGATCCTAGCGCCGAACGGACGGCACCTCCGTGTTCAACACACGTACGGTCAGCGTGACGTCTCCTCCTTCTTGATCCAGCAAGGGGAAAGGAGAGGTTGATGAAGATCCAGCAACACGACGGCGTGGTGGTGGATGCAGTAGTCACCGCAGCAGGGCTTCGCTGTTCTCTACGAAGGAGGGGGAGGTCTTGGAGGGGAGAGGGAGGCGCCAGGGGCATGGGGGTGCGGCTGACCTCCCTCTCCCCCTCTATATATAGGGTCCCCAGGGGGGCGCCGGCCCTGGAGATCCAATCTCCCAAGGGGCGGCGGCCAAGGGGGGTGGAGTGCCCCCCAAGGCAAGTGGGGCGCCCCCCACCCTAGGGTTCCCAACCCTAGGCGCGGGAGGAAGGCCCAAGGGGGGGCGCACCAGCCCACTAGGGGCTGGTTCCCCTCCCACTTCAGCCCATGGGGCCCTCCGGGATAGGTGGCCCCACCCGGTGGACCCCTCGGACCCTTCCGGTGGTCCCGGTACAATACTGGTGACCCCAAAACTTGTCCCAATGGCCGAAATAGCACTTCCTATATATAATTCTTTACCTCTAGACCATTCCGGAACCCCTCATGACGTCCGGGATCTCATCCGGGACTCCGAACAACTTTTGGGTTACTGCATATACATATCTCTACAACCCCAGCGTCACCGAACCTTAAGTGTGTAGACTCTATGGGTTCGGGAGACATGTAGACATGACCAAGATGGCTCTCCGGTCAATAACCAACAGCGGGATCTGGATACCCATGTTGGATCCCACATGCTCCTCGATGATCTCATCGGATGAACCATGATGTCGAGGATTCAAGCAACCCCGTATACAATTCCCTTTGTCAATCTGTACGTTACTTGCCCGAGATTCGATCTTCGGTATCCCAATACCTCGTTCAATCTCGTTACCGGCAAGTCACTTTACTCGTACCGAAATGCATGATCTCGTGACCAGACACTTGGTCACTTAGAGCACATTGTGATGATGCATTACCGAGTGGGCCCAGAGATACCTCTCCGTCATACGGAGTGACAAATCCCAGTCTTGATCCGTGTCAACCCAACAGACACTTTTGGAGATACCCGTAGTATACCTTTATAGTCACCCAGTTACGTTGTGACATTTGGTACACCCAGAGCACTCATACGGTATCCGGGAGTTACACGATCTCATGGTCTAAGGAAAAGATACTTGACATTGGAAAAACTCTAGCAAACAAACTATACGATCTTGTGCTATGTTTAGGATTGGGTCTTGTCCATCACATCATTCTCCTAATGATGTGATCTCGTTATCAATGACATCCAATGTCCATAGTCAGGAAACCATGACTATCTGTTGATCAACGAGCTAGTCAACTAGAGGCTTACTAGGGACATGTTGGTGTCTATGTATTCACACATGTATTACGATTTCCGGATAACACAATTATAGCATGAATAAAAGACAATTATCATGAACAAGGAAATATAATAATAATCCTTTTATTATTGCCTCTAGGGCATATTTCCAACAAGCGGTGCTTAGGCGAAGCCCTGCGACGGTAGAACATCAAGATCGTCACCACACCATCGTGCTGACGGAACTCTTCCTCGACACTTTGCTGGATCGGAGTCCGGGGATCGTCATCGAGCTGAACGTGTGCTAGAACTCGGAGGTGCCGTAGTTTCGGTGCTTGATCGGTCAGGCCGTGAAGACGTACGACTACATCAACCAAGTTAACGCTTCCGTTGTCGATCTACAAGGGTGCTTGATCGGTCGGGCCATGAAGACGTACGACTACATCAACCGCGTTGTGCTAACGCTTCCGCTTCCGGGCTACGAGGGTACATAGACAACACTCTCCCCTCTCGTTGCTATGCATCACCATGATCTTGCGTGTGCATAGGAAATTTTTTGAAATTACTACGTTCCCCAACAGCTTGATACGTCTCCAACGTATCTATAATTTTTGATTGCTCCATGCTATATTATCTACTGTTTTGGTCATTATTGGGCTTTATTATCCACTTTTATATTACTTTTGGGACTAACTATTAACCGGAGGCCCAACCCAGATTTGTTGTTTTATGCCTATTTCAGTGTTTTGAAGAAAAGGAATATCAGATGGAGTCAAAACGGAACGAAATCAACTAGAGAAGTTATTTTTGGAAGGAAAGCAACCCAGGGAACTTGGAGTGCATGTCAGGGGAGACACGGGCTGCCCATGAGGGTGGGGGGCGCGCCCACCCCCCTAGGGCGCGCCCCCTGCCTCGTGGGGCCCCCGTGGCTCCTTCGACATACTTCCTGCACCCATATATATCGTCATACCCTAAAACTTCCAGAATGGAGAATAGATCGGGAGTTCCGCCGCCAGAAGGCTCTGTAGCCACCGAAAGCCAATCTAGACCCGTTCCGGCACCCTGCCGGAGGGGGAATCCTTCTCCGGTGGCCATCTTCATCATCCCGGTGCTCTCCATGACGAGGAGGGAGTAGTTCTCCCTCGGGGCTGAGGGTATGTACCAGTAGCTATGTGTTTGATCTCTCTCTCGGGTTCTTGATTTGGCACGATCTTGATGTATCGCGAGTGAAAGTGCGTTATATCGACTAGAGGGGGGTGAATAGGCGATTTTTATGAAAGTCTTCAAAACGTGGAAGTTATGAAGACAAACAGTAGAGATAAGCCTATCACTATGCAGCGGAAGTTAGATTACACTAGGCAAGCCATGGTCAAGTATTCAATAGAGTGAAAGCACAATGACAAGTAGCTGTAGTGTAATAAGGATCAGGTAGGAAGAAGTTATGAAGCCAAACAAATCATACAGTTACGTTGTGAAGACAAAAGGCATAGCAAGCATGCACTGGCTTCACAATGAGTAACAGTAAGTAAAAGGAAGTGAAGATGAAACCAGTGACTCGTTGAAGACAATGATGTGTTGGACCAGTTCTAGTTGCTGTGACAACTGTACGTCTGGTTAGAGCGGCTAGGTATTTAAACCTTAGGACACACAGTCCCGGACACCCAGTCCTGAACACGCAGCTTAGGACACCAAGTCCTCACCGTATTCTCCTTGAGCTAAGGTCACTTAGTCCTCGCCCAATCACTCTGGTAAGTCTTCAAGGTAGACTCCCAAACCTTCACAGACTTCGTTCACTGGCAATCCACAATGTCTCTTGGATGCTTTGAATGCGACGCCTAACCGTCTGGGGATGCACAGTCCTCAAGTGTAATAAGTCTTCAGATCACACAGACAAGAAGACTTAAGTGATGCCCAATGTTCTTTGGCTCTGGGTGGTTAGGGCTTTTCTCCTCGCTAGGAATTTTCTCTCAAAGGCTTCGAGGTGGGTTGCTCTCAAACGACAAAAGTCGTGCACTAAAATCTGAGCAGCCAACCATTTATGGTTGTAGGGGGTGGGCTATTTATAGCCACTTGGCAACCCGACCTGATTTGTCCGAAATGACCCTGGGTCACTAAGGAACTGACACGTGTCTCAACGGTCAGATTTAAAACTCTCTTGGCAACTTTACTTGGGCTACAAGCAAAGCTGACTTGTCCGGCTCTGGACAAGATTCGCTCTCATTGTCTTCACTCGAAGACATAGGTTTTTGGTTTAGGCATCACTTCAGTCATTCTGACTGGTTCTCCTAGACCCCACTTAACAGTACGGTGGTTCCTATGACTCAACACAAAAGAAAAAGAACTAAGAAAGATCTAAGTCTTCGAGCTCCATAGGCTTCATATCGTGTCTTCTTTTGTCATAGTCTTCAATGTGAGTATCTTCATATACCACCTTTGACTTCAATGTCTTCATACAATTTTTAGGGCTCATCTCTGGTAGTAAAACCAAATCAATGAGGGACTTCTACCTGTGTTATCCTGCAATTCTCACAAACACATTAGTCCCTCAACTAGGTTTGTCGTCAATACTCCAAAACCAACTAGGGGTGGCACTAGATTCACTTACAATCTCCCCCTTTTTGGTGATTGATGACAAACTAGTTGAAGTTTTCAACGGGGAATATTGTCTGTGAAATTGTAAAGGATAAGGAATTGTCTTCATAAGTTGCAAGGGCTCCCCCTGAAGATGTGCATACAAGTTAATTTGCTTTTGGAATGCAAATGCACATGGTAGGTTGTACTTGTGGAGATCCACTTCAGCTTATGATGACAATCCACTATGCATGTGAAGATATATGAAGATAATGACATGCATAATGGAAAATGGACGTCTGCAGAATGAGATAAGTGCGGAATTTATCGTCGCACATGCGGAATTTATCTTCGCAAAACAGGGTGGCAAACAAGTAGCAGACGACCATCTGGTTTAAGTGCTACAACTCATAAGAACCAAATGTAAAACAAGAGTTGTAAGCACAAAGCAAAATATAACAAAACATAAAGCACCCGCCCATATGGACCCGCTTGAAGACTATCAACCCATATGCTTCTCCCCCTTTTGTCAGCAAGGACCAAAAAGGTTTGAAGACATAGAGTGTCTACTCGTTCCCAGGAGCAGCAGGGTCGTTGGAGGTGTTTGGCGGTGCAGAAGAGCTTGGAGGTGCTGAAGCAGGTGGCGGTGAGGTAGCATCGTCTTCTTCATCAATGATTCTGGCAGTGACTGTGGCAGCAGATGAAGAAAACTCAAGAGTCTTCAAGTGATGGTGTGCTTCGCATCACAGCCCTTCTAGGAGGTGTGGTGTCAAACTTGAATCGCTCAGTGAAGCCATCCTCTTCAAGTTCAGCTTCAGTACACATCATTGATAGCCCTTTCCATGTACGACGACAGGTTTCATGAGTAACGAAAGCATTCTTGGTGGCAAGATTTCGAAGACGATTAACATCCACCAAGAGGCTTTTCATCTGACGCTTTAGCCAGTCATGATGCCTATCTTGTTTTTGATGAAGGGCCACAAGAAGCTCTTGGTTATTGAGAACACGAGCGTGCTTCTTGGGTCTTGAAGCAGTTGCATTGTCAGTGGCTTCAGTTGAAGCAGGGTGTGGTGCACGTGTAGTGCTAGCCAAAGGATACACCCTGGAGATGGCTTCAACACCTTCATCGTTCTGAGTGAAGCTCTGGTGTTCTGCATTCTGAAGACTCAAAGGTTGCTTGGCAGGCTCAGGATATATAGCTTCAGCAGAGGTATCCACATCTGGCAAGAAGATCCGATGGTTGCGGGCTGAGGGCTGATATGAGATCGCAGAGTGAAGCTTGATCAGTCTCATTACCCAAGGAGCATAGTACTTTAAACCAAACAGATCCGAGCCTGATGCAACTAGTTGGCGTATGAAGAAATCCTGTGCGTTGAAGCATTTGCCATGAAGGATACAGAATATCAGAGTCTTCATTGCACCCTCGATCTTGGCATTTGGAGAGTGCCCTTTAATAGGCCAGAGAGTCCGCCAGATAATGTGATAGATGGTCCTGGGCAGGTACTCAAAGTCTTCAACGAAGAACTCTGTTGGATAAGGAGCATCGTGGGGCAATGGCTTCATCATGGAGAGCATCTGACTCATATTTGGTTCAGGCCTCTGGAATATGCTCTCAAGAGCTTCAGTGTGCAGTGGGCAGCCTTCCTCGGAGAATTCGCCAGGAGTGGGCAGGCCGGTGAGCTCAATGATATCAAATGCATTGGCTTCGTGATGGACATTGCCGGTCATCCACTCCAGGGCCCAAGTCTTCGGATCTCTGTTGTATCCTTTAATGTGGAGGGTGGCATAGAATTGCAGCAGAAGCTCTTCATTCCAGTGCTCTTCATCAGTTATAAACTGCAGCAGACCCACTTGCTTGAAGCAATCCAACCCTTCCTCTAAACAGGGCAGACCAGCAATGGCTTCAACATCAAGGCGCTTGTGCGGGAAGATGCGACCTTGGTTGTATAGGATGCATGAATAGTAGCTGCGCCGAGGATAGCTCCGGAACATATCTGATGAGATCCTTTCCCTTGAATAGGGGTTCTTGGAGCTGTTGAAGAACGTATTATCTGCCTTGAAGCTATTGATGTCAAAGGAGCCAGGTGCTGATGCAGGACCTGGGAACCTTGGTAGCCTTGGGACTGGCTTCTGGACATGAGGCCTATGCTCAACATGGTAATCAAATTGAGGACCTGCAGCAGACTCAGGAACATAAGTGTCTGGATCAGTAGCTTCGCTATCTTCTGAAGCTTTTGGTGGGGAGGGCTCCACATTGGCTTCAGTGTTGGTTATGGCAGCCTCAACATTTTCAGCCTCCGCTTGACTAGCTGGAGGGTCGGTTACAAGCACGTTCTCCTGGAGAACTGCTTCTTGGTGGAGCGGGGGAGTAGGATCTTGTGGTACTTCTTCATTTTCTTCGGCTGATGCAGCCGGAATGTCTTCAGCATAGACTTGAGGCCTTGGACCTTTGCGAAGCCTGCGGAGCGCAGACAACGCCTGTGGGGTTGGAGTGGGCTGGGCATCAAAGTCTTCTTCCTCTTGAGGGCGATCCGCCCATGACGCATCTTGTGTAATTGGCGTCAGAGGACGACCAATGCTGATGAGTTCACTGTGTTCATACTGAGGAAGGGCTGCATCATCTTGTACATTGTCCTGATGACCAATGTCTTCAGCAGCAATGGGGTCGGCTGCTGGTATGTCTTCAGCTTCAGGAGCCTCTGTGGAAGCAGACTCATGAATTGTCAGTTGTCGTTCTGTGTTGGGGTGAACCATAGAAATAGGTTCAACTATCAAGGGCTCTGTGGGACCAGCCCGAGATTTCTTGATCTTTCGCTTCTTCTTGCTAGGGGCAGTAGGAGAGGCTTCAGAGCTTTTCCTTTTCCTGGCTTCAGCCTCAGCAGTTCTTGTCTTCTTGAGCTCTGAAGCTGTTGACCGGCTCTTTGGCTTCGAGCCAGTCATTGCAGTTGGGAAGACAATTGGAACTGCTTCTTGCCTAGGTGCTTCTGGTTCAGCCATAGCAGGCTTCTTCTTCTTCTTCGCGGCCATCTTGGGGTCGATGCCAGGACGCCCAAGTGCCTTGCGCTTCTCAGCCTCATTGTAGGCTTGTACACATCTTTCAGCCAGAGACTTCATCCGCTCATGTGAACCCTGAGCTTCTGCATGCTTCTTCAGAAAATTTTCCTTTAGCTCATGCAACATGGTCTTGAAGCTCTTCACTTCTTGCACGTTGAGCTTGGCCATATTCTTCTTGAACTGAGCCTTTTCATGATCAATTTTCTGCTTCAGTTCAACAATGCGCTGGGCAATTGCAAGTTCTGAAGCAATAGCGCCTTGGAAGGCGACACTGAGGCCAACGGGCAGCTGCAGATCTTTGAAGCTGATGTTTGGTGTGGCAAACCATTCGTCGATGAAGTTGTGGATGATGGCGACATCAAAGAGAGGCAAATTGTTGAAGATTTCAGCTTCTTCTTTGCTCTTGATGAGCTGCTCTAGAGCGTCATCTCCAAGATCTTCATCACTTGACAGATCAATGGCTTCGCTATGCAGAATGGCAGCAGCTGTGAGCTCTTTGCCGGTGTATGGCTGAGGCACCTTGGCCTTTTGGGGCTTGGAGACGCGGGATACATCTTCAGACTGCACACTGTCTTCAGGAGGTGCAGTTGCCAATGGCTTCGCCCTTGAGATTTTTGATGAAGGGGCCGGCTTTGTAGCTTTTGGCTTCTTCGACTGCTTTGGCTTCGGTACAGCAGGAGCTTCATCAGACTCAGAGTCAGCTGGAGGGTCATTCACGACAGTCCCTTGGACTAAGATGCGGGTGATGAGGCCCTCAAGGTTGGCATATGGACCGATGATATTGGGTTCTGCGTCGCGAGTGCCATCTGCCCTTGGTGCGGAGGGACCAGGGTTCAAGTCTAACCCCAACTTCTTCTTGTTCTGCTTCGCTGATTGTTGGGCAAACTGGAAGTTGCGCTTGAATAGATTGTCGTCACGACACCAGAGTAGTGATGACGGATGTGCATCATTAGGCTGTGGCCCACGAACCATGCATGGATAGAAGCTTTGGGCAATAGCTTCATCTCTGGACCTGGGTACAAGGTTCTTGTATAGGATGTCTCCCCACGGTCTTTTGATGGCACTTTTCTCAGCATACTCTTGGGTTGTGAAGCGGTATTTGAACCATTGTTCAGCCCAATAGCGTCGAATCCATTGGATTCGGGTCTTGCGCTGCCCATAATTCTCTTCAGGATCTGTTTTATACATTTCTGCCAGGTCTTCAGGCAGATCTTTGGAAGTTCCTTCACGTCGCTGTCTGCCCCCCTTCCTTGCTGCTACTTCTGAAGCCATAAACTTTAACTTGAAAGGCTTCAAAGGCTTTCTTTTGCTGGACCAACAGGAACTGGCTTCAGGAGAATTTATGTGATGCTGTAGGAATTCTGCAAATGAATGCAGACTATGAGAACCGAAGGATTCTCCCACGGACATGTACCTCTGACAGCATTAAGGTGCGAGGGAAGGGGAAGAGGTCATATGCATTCTCAGAAGATTTTGAAGATAAATCAATTTAGAAGACATTGACCTCATCATGCGAAGACATTCACTCATAGATAAGAAGTTGGTTCCAGATTTGTACGAACCCACAGATCGGTACAAGTGAGGAATCTAACTACTTCATGAAGCACAAGTGAATATACTAGGCATGTTATGAGATGCAGATTGAGAGATCTAACTTGTGTGAAGAGAAACTTCTTATGGTAGAAAGTGACAGAACTATAAGATCAAATGGGGCTGTAAAAAGAAGTTTTATTTACCACACTTGGAACTGCTAGACGGAGTGGGAGATGATGCCGAGCAGTTCAATCCTCCGTGCCCTAACTTGGCGACGGAAGACACCTACGGCGACGGCGGAGAGGACGATGTCCGCGATCGGCATGAAGACGGCGTCGGAGAGGTTGCGGCAGCGAAGCGCTCCGTCGCCGACGTCGTCGAGAGCTAGCTGTGGCGCTAGGGTTCGTGCGAGGGTGGAAGAAGGAGATAATGACCGCGGTAAGTGTGAATTTATAGTCGCAGGGGCGGCACTGCGCTATTACTTAGGTGCCCCTGGCGATTCGCATCTGAGGAACATGGCCATCATGCGGTATTTTGGGGGCAGTTCCACGTCCCACGCACGCATGGATTGATGGGTGGTCATTCCTACTTCTCCGGATTTCACGTGGATAAATGAGCATTGAAAACGGACTTAAATGTTGTCTTTGTGTCTTCTGCTGACAAGGACGCAGAGAAGACATTCGACAGTTTCAATAGAATGCATATGACTTGGAGAGATAGAGTTTGAGATCGAAAGCATAGAGAAGTTTGGGGTCCGATCACATTCACTTAGTTCAAAAGATTCAAACAAGAAGACATAGCTATAAGTGAATGCTGTAGAGGACAGAACACTAGTATATATATATCTATATAATCAACGTAGTGAAGATAATTATGAAGACATGTTGAGTTCCAAGCCAAACCAAATGTGAAGACATTGCAAGGTAATGCCATGAGTGAAACACTTCAAAATAGAACGTTTGATGGTGGCGTTACCCACCGTATAGGAAGTATTAGACCCAGACACATCGCACAATTATCGTGACGCTCCGAAGTCAAATTCCACATTAATGTATTCACACTTAGAATGTATGTCTTCATTGATTGAAGATATACTTTACTTCGTGTGTTGCACATCTAAGTCATCAATATGCATAAGGGTTAGGATGTGTGCCTGATCACAGGACATTTGAGGATTCCATGATATTTAGCTCACACCGTAACTTGCAAAACCTCTTCTCATCCAAAGGCTTGGTGAAGATATCTGCCAATTGCTCTTCAGTGTTGACGTGTATGATATCAATGTCTTCCTTCACAACATGATCTCTGAGAAAGTGATGACGAATTTCAATGTGCTTTGTCTTCGAGTGCTGAACTGGGTTGTTGGCAATCTTGATGGCGCTTTCGTTGTCGCAGTAAAGTGGCACTTGCTTCAGATGAATACCATAGTCCTTGAGTGTTTGCTTCATCCACAGAAGCTGAGCACAGCAAGATCCAGCAGCAATGTATTCAGATTCAGCAGTGGAGAGAGATACATAGTTCTGCTTCTTTGAAGACCAACATACAAGTGATCGTCCCAGAAAGTGACATGTGCCTGATGTAGACTTGCGATCAACTTTGTCACCAGCATAATCAGCATCCGAGAATCCAACCAAATCAAACTCTAAGCCCTTTGGATACCATAATCCTAGAGTTGGGGTGTGAGCCAAATATCGAAGAATTCGCTTCACAGCTAAGTGATGCGACTCCTTTGGTGCCGCTTGAAATCGAGCACACATGCAAACACTAAGCATAATATCTGGCCTAGATGCACATAGATAAAGTAAAGAACCAATCATGGAGCGGTATACCTTTTGATCGAACTCTTTACCATTGTCGTCAGGACCCAGATGATGTTTAGCTGGCATTGGTGTTGTGAAGCCCTTGCAGTCTTGCATACCGAACTTCTTCAGGCAATCTTTGAGGTACTTCTCTTGAGATATGAAAATGCCATTGCGTTGTTGTCGTATTTGAAGACCAAGGAAGAACTTCAGCTCCACCATCATGGACATCTAATATTGTTCTTGCATCATATATCCAAACTCTTCACTGTACTTCTGATTTGTGCAGCCGAAGATAATGTCATCCACATATATTTGGCACACAAACAGTTCACCATCATATGTCTTCGTGAAAAGAGTGGGATCTAGGGAACCAGGTATGAAGCCTTTGCTCTTCAGGAAATATTTGAGTGTGTCATACCAGGCCCTAGGGGCTTGTCTGAGGCCATACAGTGCCTTGTTGAGCTTGTATACCATGTCAGGATGTTTTGGATTTTCAAAGCCAGGCGGTTGTGCAACATACACTTCTTCTTCAATCTTGCCATTGAGAAAGGCACTCTTCACATCCATTTGATATAGAAGTATGTTATGATGATTTGCATAGGCCAGCAGTATGTGTATGGCTTCAAGGCTAGCCACAGGAGCAAACGTTTCATCGAAGTCAATGCCTTCCACTTGAGTATATCCTTAAGCAACGAGACGAGCTTTGTTTCTGACAACTTGACCATGCTCATCTTGCTTGTTGCGGTATATCCATTTGGTGCCTATTATGTTGTGCTTCCGTGGATCAGGACGCTTAACCAGTTCCCATACATTATTCAGCTCAAACTATTGAAGCTCTTCTTGCATAGCTTGAATCCATTCAGGTTCCATGAAGGCTTCTTCAACTTTCTTGGGTTCTGATATTGAGATGAATGCGAAGTACCCACAGAAATTTGCTAGCTGAGTTGCCCTTGAACGAGTGAGTGGACCAGGTGCATTGATGCTGTCAATTATTCTGTCAATCTGCACTTCATTGGCAACTCGAGGATGTACAGGGCGAAGACTTTGCTCTTGCTGATCTGTGTTGTTGTTGGGAGGAATATCTTCAGACTGAGCATTGTCTTCATGTTGATCAGGTGCTGAGGTGATAAGTTCTTCTTCAGGATGAGCTTCAGAAGGTATAATCTCTCCAATTCCCATAAGCTTGATTGATTCACTAGCTGGAACTTCATCTAGCACATTTGGCAGTTGCTCTCTTTGCGAACCATTGGTCTCATCGAACCACACATCCACTGTTTCAACCACTTTGTAATGAAAGAGATTGAAGACTCTGTAGGAGTGCGAATCCTTTCCATATCCAAGCATAAAACCCTCATGTGCCTTTGGTGCAAATTTTGAAGTGTGATGTGGGTCCTTGATCCAGCACCTTGCGCCAAATACTCTGAAGTAACTGACATTTGGCTTTTTGCCAGTAAGGAGCTCATAAGATGTCTTGTTCAGAAGCTTGTGAAGATAAACACGATTGATTGTGTGGCATGCAGTGTCAATGGCTTCAGTCCAGAATTTTCTTGGAGTCTTGTATTCATCTAGCATCGTTCTGGCCATCTCAATGAGTGTTCTGTTCTTGCGTTCGACAACGCCATTCTGCTGTGGCGTGTACGGAGCTGAGAATTCATGTGTGATGCCCAAGGTATCAAGATATGTATCAAGGCCAGTGTTCTTGAATTCAGTGCCATTGTCACTTCTGATGTGCTTTATCTTGGCGCCAAAATTGTTCATAGCACGATTGGCGAAGCGTCTAAAGACATCCTACACTTTAGTCTTGTAAAGGATTATGTGCACCCAAGTATATCTAGAGTAATCATCAACAATGACAAAGCCATAGAGGCAAGCAGTAGTAGTAAAAGTTGAGTAGTGAGTGGGACCGAAAAGATCCATGTGAAGCTGTTCGAAGGGTCGAGTAGTGGTCATGATTGTCTTCGAGGGATATTTTGCCCTCGTCATCTTCCCTGCTTCACAGGCACCGCATAAGTGATCTTTCTTGAACTTGACGCCCTCGATGCCTATGACATGCTTCTTATTCTCAAGGGTGTGGAGGTTCCTCATGCCAGCATGCCCAAGCCTCCGATGCCAAAGCCAGCATTCTGAAGCTTTTGCAAGAAGACATACTGCAAGTTGTGGCCCTGCTGAGAAATCTACCACATACAAATCATCTTTCCGATACCCTTCAAACACTAGAGACTTGTCAGATTCCATTAGTACCAGGCAACGATATTTTCCAAACATTACGATCATGTTCAAATCTCAGAGCATTGAGACAGACATTAAGTTGAAGCCAAGGGATTCAACAAGCATGACTTTATCCATGTATTGATCCTTTGAGATTGCAACTCTACCTAGACCCAATACCTTACTTTTACCAGTGTCAGCAAATGTGATGTGGCTCTTGTCAGATGGACATAAGGTTGAGTCCATAAGAAGGATTCTTTTGCCAGTCATGTGATTTGTACATCCACTGTCAATAATCCATTCCGAAGACTTTGAAGACGCTGGTGTCGTACCCTACAGTGCAGTTAGGGGGATAGGCTTCACGAAGAGAATTGTGAAGCAAAAACATTTGACGAACCAGTGGGTTATGAAATCTTAGATCTAGATTAGGACTAATAGGGAGAGTAGCATGCGATTCAGGAACGAAGTACATAATGATGCCATTCGGGCATTTTATCTTACGCCCTACAAGATTTTTAAGGTCCCCAACAATAGCGTCAGAAGATTTTGGTTTTCTGCTGAAGACCTTTCCCTGCAAAAGAGAGTTAAGCCTTCTTAACCACCCACATCTTCAAGGGTGGCTTAGAAGCAATAAGTCTAAGTGCAGCATCTGAGAATTTTGGCTTTGAAGCCTTTGCAAACAGTCTTGCAGGTGGACAATAGTACTCATAAGAATAAGCAGAATAATTTTTGGTCATATGAACATGACAGTTTGATGAACCGCTCTCATATTCATATGCCTGAGTATGGTTTCCCTACAAAACATTTGCGTTAGTGTGACTCAGGTGAGTCCTCTGTTTGTATGAAGCCTTTGGACCGTATGAAGCCTTTGGTCTGAGGTTTGTCTTCTTCAAGTGAGGTGTCATGAAGACATTCACAGGAAGAGTTTCCAGACACTTTTTCGGAACCCAGATCTTCATCATAGGCGGTCCATTCCTGCAGTTAGTACCAATGTACCTGGCAAACACTTCACCATTCTGATTCTTAAACAGTTTATAGTTTGCATCAAAGGATTCATCAATAACAATGGGGTTAGCACAAGTGAAGCCAGATAAATGGGATGGATATGCTGAAGGTTCCTTTGCAGCAACCCATGTGGTTTTGGGGTACTGCTCAGGTTTCCAGTAAGAGCCATCTGCATTTATTTTCCTCACGAACCCAACACCCTCTTTCCTAGGGTTTCGGTTCAGAATCTGCTTCTTGAGGACATCACATAATGTCTGATGTCCTTTAAGACTTTTGTACATCCCTGTTTCAAGCAATGTCTTCAACCTAGCATTCTCATCAACAATAGCAGTGGTATCCTCAGCAAAGGGGTTAGTTACCACATCAACAGTTGAAGATATTGCAATAGCAATAGCAGTGGAACATTCAGCAACAGAAGTAGCATTATCACGCTCAATGCATTTAAGACATGGTGGTTCAAATCCTTCCTGAGCGGAACTGATCTGTTCGGCATGAAGTGACTCGTTTTCCTTTTGAAGATCTTCATGAGCCGCTCTCAATTTCTCAAGTTCTTGCTTCCTTTGAAGATAATCATAGGAAAGCTTTTCATGAGTTGTTGAGAGAGTATCAAGACGATCTTCAAGTTCCTGATACTTAACGTGAAGATTTTTTATGTCTTCAATTAAGGATTCAGATCGAGTCATTTCAGCACCCAACAGATCATCGCTTCTGTCTAACAGTTTTTGAATATGTTCCATAGCTTTCTGTTGTTCAGTTGCAATTTTAGCAAGTGTTTTGTAGCTGGGTTTTGAATCACAGTCAGGGTCATCGTCACTAGATGTTTGATAGAGAGTAGTGCGTGTGTTTACCTTGGCACCGCGTGCCATGAAGCAGTAGGTAGGAGTGGAGTCGTTCTTGTCATTTGCATCGGTGTCGGTGATGAAGTCATTGTCTTTAGTGTTGAAGATGGACTTGGCGACGTATGATGTAGCCAGACTCGCAATGCCAGAATCAGACTCCTCCTCAGACTCCACCTCTGCCTCCTCAGAAGCGGACTCCTCCTCTGAATCCATTTCCTTGCCAACAAACGCACGTGCCTTGCCAGATGAGCTCTTCTTGTGTGATGAAGACTTTGAGGAAGACTTGGAAGAAGACTTTGAGTATTTCTTCTTCTTGTCGTCAGAATCATATTCCTTGCTCTTCTTCTTCCTTCTGTTCTCATTGTCCCACTGTGGACACTCAGAGATGAAGTGTCCAGTTTTCTTGCACTTGTGACATGTTTTCTTCTTGTAGTCATGGGCAGAAGCTTCATCATTCCTTGAGCTTGATCGTGAAGATTTTCTGAAGCCTTTCTTCTTGGTGAATTTTTGGAACTTCTTCACTAGCATTGCAAGTTCCCTTCCAATGTCTTCAGGATCATCAGAACTGCTGTCAGATTCTTCTTCAGATGAGGAAACAGCTTTTGCCTTCAAGGCACGAGTTCTCCCATAGTTTGGACCGTAGATATCTCTTTTCTCAGAAAGCTGAAACTCATGTGTGTTGAGCCTCTCAAGTATGTCAGAAGGATTGAGTGTCTTGAAATCAGGACGTTCTTGAATCATCAGGGCTAGGATGTCAAACGAACTATCAAGTGATCTCAGCAGCATCTTGACGACTTCATGTTTGGTGATCTCAGTTGCGCTGAGGGCTTGAAGCTCATTTGTGATGTCAGTGAGTCTGTCAAATGTGTGCTGGACATTCTCATTGTCATTTCTCTTGAAGCGGTTGAAGAGATTGCGAAGGACACTGATTCTTTGATCTCTCTGGGTTGAGATGCCTTCATTGACCTTGGAGAGCCAGTCCCAGACCAGCTTGGATGTCTTCAAGGCACTCACACGGCCATATTGTCCTTTGGTCAGATGACCGCAGATGATATTCTTGGCAGTAGAGTCCAATTGAGTGAACTTCTTGACATCAGCAGCAGTGACATCTTCTCCAGCCTTGGGAACGCCGTTCTTGACGACATACCATAGGTCGACATCAATGGCTTCAAGATGCATGCGCATCTTATTCTTCCAGTAGGGATATTCAGTTCCATCGAAGACGGGGCACGCAGCGGAGACTTTGATTATCCCTGCAGTCGACATAGCTAAAACTCCAGGTGGTTAAACCGAATCACACAGAACAAGGGAGCACCTCACTCTGATACCAATTGAAAGTGCGTTATATCGACTAGAGGGGGGGTGAATAGGCGATTTTTATGAAAGTCTTCAAAATGTGGAAGTTATGAAGACAAACAGTAGAGATAAGCCTATCACTATGCAGCGGAAGTTAGATTACACTAGGCAAGCCATGGTCAAGTATTCAATAGAGTGAAAGCACAATGACAAGTAGCTGCAGTGTAATAAGGATCAGGTAGGAAGAAGTTATGAAGCCAAACAAATCATACAGTTATGTTGTGAAGACAAAAGGTATAGCAAGCATGCACTAGCTTCACAATGAGTAACAGTAAGTAAAAGGAAGTGAAGATGAAACCAGTGACTCGTTGAAGACAATGATGTGTTGGACCAGTTCCAGTTGCTGTGACAACTGTACGTCTGGTTGGAGCGGCTAGGTATTTAAACCTTAGGACACACAGTCCCGGACTCCCAGTCCTGAACACGCAGCTCAGGACACCAAGTCCTCACCGTATTCTCCTTGAGCTAAGGTCACTTAGTCCTCGCCCAATCACTCTGGTAAGTCTTCAAGGTAGACTCCCAAACCTTCACAGACTTCGTTCACTGGCAATCCACAATGTCTCTTGGATGCTCTGAACGCGACGCCTAACCGTCTGGGGATGCACAATCCTCAAGTGTAATAAGTCTTCAGATCACACAGACAAGAAGACTTAAGTGATGCCCAATGTTCTCTGGCTCTGGGTGGTTAGGGCTTTTCTCCTCGCTAGGAATTTTCTCTCAAAGGCTTCGAGGTGGGTTGCTCTCAAACGACAAAAGCCATGCACTAAAATCTGAGCAACCAACCATTTATGGTTGTAGGGGGTGGGCTATTTATAGCCACTTGGCAACCCGACCTGATTTGTCCGAAATGACCCTGGGTCACTAAGGAATTGACACGTGTCTCAACGGTCAGATTTCAAACTCTCTTGGCAACTTTACTTGGGCTACAAGCAAAGCTGACTTGTCCAGCTCTGGACAAGATTCGCTCTCATTGTCTTCACTCGAAGACATAGGTTTTTGGTTTAGGCATCACTTCAGTCATTCTGACTGGTTCTCCTGGACCCCACTTAATAGTACGGTGGTTCCTATGACTCAACACAAAAGAAAAAGAACTAAGAAAGATCTAAGTCTTCGAGCTCCATAGGCTTCATATCGTGTCTTCTTTTGTCATAGTCTTCAATGTGAGTATCTTCATATACCACCTTTGACTTCAATGTCTTCATACAATTTTTAGGGCTCATCTCTGGTAGTAAAACCGAATCAATGAGGGACTTCTACCTGTGTTATCCTGCAATTCTCACAAACACATTAGTCCCTCAACTAGGTTTGTCGTCAATACTCCAAAACCAACTAGGGGTGGCACTAGATGCACTTACATCGAGCTTTGCTATTATAGTTGGATCTTATGTTTCTCCTCCCCCTCTTCTCTCTTGTAATGAATTGAGTTTCCCCTTTGAAGTTATCTTATCGGATTGAGTCTTTAAAGATTTGATAACACTTGATGTGTGTCTTGCGTGGGATACCCGTGGTGACAATGGGGTATTCTATTGATCCACTTGATGTATGTTTTGGTGATCAACTTGCGGGTTCCGCCCATGAACCTATGCATAGGGGTTGGCACATGTTTTCGTCGTGATTCTCCGGTAGAACTTTGGGGCACTCTTTGAGGTCCTTTGTGTTGGTTGAATAGATGAATCTGAGATTGTGTGACGCATATCGTATAATCATACCCACGGATACTTGAGGTGACAATGGAGTATCTAGGTGACATTAGGGTTTTGGTTGATTTGTGTCTTAAGGTGTTATTCTAGTACGAACTCTAGGGCTATTTGTGGCACTTATAGGAATAGCCCAACGGATTGATTGGAAAGAATAACTTTGAGGTGGTTTCGTACCCTACCATAATCTCTTCGTTCGTTCTCCGCTATTAGTGACTTTGGAGTGACGCTTTGTTACATGTTGAGGGATAGTTATGTGATCCAATTATGTTAGTATTGTTGAGGGAACTTACACTAGCGAAAGTATGAACCCTAGGCCTTATTTCCTATCATTGCAATACCGTTTACGCTCACTTTTATCACTTGCTACCTTGCTGTTTTTATTATTTCAGATTACAAATACCTTTATCTACTATCCATATACCACTTGTTTCACTATCTCTTCGCCGAACTAGTGCACCTATACAATTTACCATTGTATTGGGTGTGTTGGGGACACAAGAGACTCTTTGTTATTTGGTTGCAGGGTTGCTTGAGAGAGACCATCTTCATCCTACGCCTCCTACGGATTGATAAACCTTAGGTCATCCACTTGAGGGAAATTTGCTACTGTCCTACAAACCTCTGCACTTGGAGGCTCAACAACGTTTACAAGAAGAAGGTTGTGTAGTAGACATCATGGAAGTAGCTAGTATGTGAACATTGGACATGGAACATTAACTTACATTTTGAATATAACTAACATTTTGAATATTACGTTAACTCATTTTCTAAACACCACTATCAGGTAGGAGTTGAATTTTTTGGTACTTCCCTAATTGAGTTTTAAGGCCAAATCAACTTCATATAAACTATAAATTTGGGACTACCTATATGTTATTGGCCAGAAAATTCACATATTGTTGATTTTAATAGGTAACAGATCCAAATCCATTGTTTTCTTTCTTCTACCTTTAGCCACCACCTCTGCCAATCTTCTTCCCTAACCCATTGTCATCTAAGGGCTACAACCACTGGTCCTACCATCGCACCTTGGCCAAGCCTGTTGAAAGGATCAATATAGTTGACTAGAGGGGGGTGAATAGGCAACTAACAATTTTTAGCTTTTCTTTAACAATTTAAATCTTGCATCAAAGTAGGTTTGTCTAGATATGCAACTAGGTGAGCAACATATATGATGCAACAACAACAAGCACACAAGCAAGCAAGGGATGCAACACAAAGTAAGCTTGCACAAGTAAAGGTACGAGATAACCAAGAGTGGAGCCGGTGGAGACGAGGATGTGTTACCGAAGTTCCTTCCCTTTGAGAGGAAGTACGTCTCCGTTGGAGCAGTGTGGAGGCAGAATGCTCCCCAAGAAGCCACTAGGGCCACCGTATTCTCCTCACGCCCTCACACATTGCGAGATGTCGTGATTCCACTATTGGTGTCCTTGGAGGCGGCGGCCGGACCTTTACAAACAAGGTTGGGGAAATCTCCACAACTTAATTGGAGGCTCCCAATGACACCACAAAGCTTCACCACAATGGAATATGGCTCCACGGTGATCTCAACCGTCTAGGATGCTCAAACACCAAAGAGTAACAAGATCCGCAGGGGATTAGTGGGGGAAATCAAATTTCTCTTGGTGGAAGTACAGATCGGAGCCTTCTCAACCAGACCCTAGAAAATCAACAAGTTTGATTGGCTAGGGAGAGAGATCGGGCGAAAATGGAGCTTAGAGTAACAATGGAGCTTAGGGATGAAAGAGGTAGTCAACTCGGAGAAGAAGACTCCCCTTTTATAGTGATAGGACAAATCCAACCGTTATCCACTTACTCGGCGCGCGACGTGCGGTACTACCACACCAGACATGCGGTACTACCGCAAGGGCATGCGGTACTACCGCGGGGCACTCCAGTACTACCGCATGCGCGGCAGGAGCTAGACTAGCCCTGATGCATTGAAGCAAAGAGCGGTAGAACCGCCGGAGCGGTACTACCGCTCCACCTTGCGGTACTACCGCAAAGCAGAGTTTGTCTGGGCTGGGAAGGCACGGACGAATAAAAATACATCCGTGGCTACTTCCGCTGAGTATCGATCTGTGCAAAACTTCGACACGGTACTACCGCACACAGGGAGCGATACTACCGCGCAGGGCGCGGATGTAAAAAAATACATCCGCCCCTACTTCTGCTCGTGCTGTTGTGCCCGGCCCGAGGCCACGGTACTACCGTGCCCGGGGAGCGGTACTACCGCAAGGGCCTGCGATACTACCGCGGTCCCGGCTGGTACTACCGTGGGCCACTGCGGTACTACTGCTCCCATGAGCAGTACTACCGCATGCCACAACACAATAAACACTAGGAGTCCTTCATTTTGCAGACACACGGATAAACGGTGGTTGCTCCAAAGGTGCAAAGGAAAGGGGTGCAAAAGGAACAGACGTGTACGTGATGATTCCACCCAAACCTTTCCAACGCGGACCCCCTCTTAATAGTACGGCTTTCCTACGACTCAAATCCACCAAAAAGAAACGTAGGGAAAACTCCGTCTTCACTAGACTCCGAGGGGCAACGAATCGTCTTGTGCCTAAATCATGAGATATCTGAAATGCTCAATGCATACGATCAGTCCGCAAATGCATTGTCATCAATCACCAAAACCACTTAGGGATAAATATGCCCTTATACCTGTAACCTCGGGGATGGTTTTACCCTTCAATTCATCCCCTTCACCGCAAATTCCCTACCATGAACTAACCCTTGCACCGCAACCATGAATCTCCATCGTCATCGGCACTCACTCTAAACCTCATCGTTCTTGTCTCCAGCTTGGTTCAGCCTCGCATCCGCCACCATTTAGTTTGAATGGACATAAATCACCAAAATCAGACTATTAAGATACCGACTGTATTTTCTAAAATTTGGCCACACGAGCTTTAGCAAATTCATTAAAAATGTAGTAAATATTTGGTTGTTTTAGTTGCCATGCTTTGGCTAATGTTGACAAGGAAGACAAACCAAAATCAGCTAAGGATTTTGTACACAAAAATGCTAAACACACACGGCTTTACGAGATGTTTACGTGCCCTCCCACCAAATCAAAAATTGCACCTCTAACAACCCTGTAAAGATTCCGTGTGTGTAGCATTGCTGTTTTGTACACATGCCAAAATTGTGTGACGCCTCATGGTCAACAGGGCACCACTCACCATTCAACTTTTCTTTTGAGTGTACACTCACCATTCAACCTTTTTTTTTAATGAGGCTTACCATCCAAGTCTTTTCCAGTGGAACTTAGCATTCAACATCTTTTTTAGACAAACTTAACTTTCAACTTTTTTTTTGAGACAAACTTAACATTCAACCTTTTTTTGAGGGGAACTTAACGGCGAACTTAACATTCAACTGATTTAGATACTTCATTCCATAGTTTTTTTCTTTTTGAGAAAAACTTCATTCCATAGTTGAATAATGTTTCAGGCCCAAGCCCAATTACACCTCCAAAGCCCGACAGCACTACCGGCCCGGCGGTCAGGGCGCCCACGTTTATCGATCTTGCCCCGAGGCCTCGCATCTCGCGCACTCCCGCTCCATTAAAAGCCCAGCCGCGCCGTACCCAAAGCTCTCTCGAAACCCTAGCCGCCACCATCCACCAAGGCACCAACCCACAGCACACATCACACGTACGCGCCGACGGCGTACGCCATGCAGCGCGCCGCCGTAAGGTTCGCTTCCATGGCCGGTCGCCGCTTCGCTGCGTCGGCCACCCGCCCGGGGCTCCCAACTGGCGCGGCTCCTCTTTGGCCTGCCGCGGCGGTGGTCAACGGTACCACGCGATTATCCATCCAGCCAGCTTTTGCTGCTGCCGCGGCGGCTCTGTGTGCCCGGCGCGGTTACGCGGGCAGGTCTCTGAAGACGAAGACGGTCAGCAAGGAGGAGGAGGAGGAGGACGACGACGACGGCGGCGGCGGCGGCGACTTCTTCGATATGTCCTGCGACGAGGACTCCGACGACGACTCCGACAGCGACGATTTGGAGGACGCTGATCTGTATGCTTCCGGAAGTGACGAGTAGGAACCAGTGAAGAAGCGCGGGAGGTGCTGACTGCTGAGAGCTCGGCTCCGTCGAGAGATTTTGTTGTTTCGTTTCTTTCTCGAGATGGAGAACAAAATAAGCCATGCCATTTTACCACCAGGCATGCTCAACATTAAGTTGTAGTATGCTACAAGAAAATTGTTTGTAGTACCTAAATTTCAGCTTGTTGAATCGTCAATTTATTGAATTTCAGAGTGATATCTAGCCTACAGTCTGTATGAAAATTTGGTACTTTGACAATGAGAATTAACTGTGCTCGTTGTGCAACAGATCAGCGGTGCTTCTTGCTTTTGTCTGCTGGTTCTCAGTGACAGTGCGCTGCTCCCTGGCTCTCAGTGCTTAGGCTCCGCTCCACGCTCATTTGTCGTTGTGCACCTTTTTCTTTGGAGAATCTCATGTGGTTGTGCATCTTTGCCCTAGCTTTTGTGTGCTGGTTTGCGAACGGGATCCGGGCAAGCCGATATAGGATGCAAACTTGTGAAGGGAATGCAAGCGAGCGAGGCTGAAGCTCTACAATGGACTGGGCTCGGTGTATGATAAAAAAAATCTCATGGGTTGGGCGGGCCACAACACGATTTTACCCTCTTGAAGCTCCGCCGGTGGACATAGGGCAGCAAGCAAGGATACCAACATGCGGTGTGGTAGACAAATCAATTTGAAAGAGGTGTGAATGCTAGACTGGCAAGAAAACAAAGGAGCCAGGATGGCAGGTTTATTTGATGATTGTACTAGCACTTTAGACTACCTATGATAAGAGTAACATAGATGATAACATCATATTTATCTAGACAAAATAGATGACATGACAAGTAATTAATAACAAAAAAGAGGCATGTAGTAACATAGTTAGTTACTCATACTATGAGCAACATCACACTCATCAAGAAAAGATGAGTTTAAAACGTAATAAATAAAGAGTTGCATGATGCCATACATACGTTACTCCCCACTAAAAAGATAGTAAGCATGTTACTGGTCTAATACTCCCCACTATGTGGATGAGCTCTCAGCTCAGTGGTCAGGGTGTAGTGTTACCACCCAGCCAGCGCGAGTCGAACCTCGGTTCTTACACCGGGTCTCACATCTTCTTCTTTAATAAAAATCAGTAGGGCTTCTCCCCCTACTGGTCAAGTTTTTTTTATTCCCCATTATGGATAGTCTTAAACACTATTTGCACCATTGCACGTGTTCCAAACTGGGCTCGATCAGGGCTCAACCCGATCCTGCATCCACCAATGGTCAATAACACTACGACACGTCAACCATTATTATTTGGTATCATATTTATTTTCTTTACTACCTTGTAATTTTTTTGAGGGGAATACTACCTTGTGTTGTAGGTGGAGGTGACCTCATTCTCCACTCTACCCAACCTCTCTCATCCATCTAGGCCCACTAGATCCTTCTAGCTTGGGAGAGTTAATTACCCAGTGCCCTTCAGTCTCCCTCATTCATCTGAATCCATCAGACTCTCTAGTTGGGAAGAAGAACATAAACCATAAAAAAGAGTAAAGAATAATGCAATCAGGGAGTCTCAAACCTCACGCTTGCCTCTACATGTTGCTTGAACAAACCAGCAAGCGAGCACCTCACTCTTGTTTTGAATGAAAAAGTATTAAAACTACATGTCAACGCCTATTTATTCACCGAGACGTGAATCAACTAAACAATCCACCATTCTACTGCAAACCAACCTGTGGTTGGATGATTAGAGGGACAGTGGTATCCTCGGTCCACCAGGGTTCAAGTCCTGGTGCTCGCATTTATTTCTGGATTTATTTCAGGATTTCTGGCGATGCGCTTTCAGTGGGAGGTGCTCATAGGGGTAGGGTGTGCGTGTGTGCATTCATAGGGGTGAGTGTATGCGCGTATGTATGAGCGCTTGCATCTGTACCGATGTTCAAAAAATCCACCATTCTACCCCCTCCCCCTCCTTCGGGGCTCCTCCCCTATTTGCACCCTCCAACCCCGCTCCTTCTCTTAATCTACGTCATTCTAGCTTCCGAATTTCAAAATCTTGGAATGGCTCCGCCGCTACAAATCTTGCACTGGTGCTCCCATGACCGTGCAATTACACAAATGCAGTGTTGTACGCTTGTTTGAGTTTTTCTTTGCAGTGTTGCAAGTTCATTGGTTGTTGTCTACCACTAATCCAATACAACTTCAATTAAAATACTTTATCTGTAGCCACGATCCTTCCTGTACGACAAGTGTTAGAATTGTGTCGAATATTGTGTACAAGATAGGTTACAGTTGGACTAGGAGTTGTATTGTGTTTACATAGGATGTGGAGTTGTGTCCTAATAGGACACTTGTATCCTAGGCCTCTCATATATAGCGGGGGTAGACACACGATGTAACCTATGCCAACATAATAGCACAGGCGCGCAAGGGGGAGCCGGCGGCATGTGCCGGCGCCCGGGTGGGCGGTGTGCGGTATTGTGATGATGTCATGGGGAGGAGTGCCCGTAGTCAAACCCCGAGGATGTATCCATATCGGTGAACCTCGTTAACAAATCTCGGTGTCGTGCTTGTGTGATTGCTTGGTCCTCGGATGATCGACGGTATGCTTTAGATTTATTATAACAAGTGATATCAGAGCTAGGTTGTTCGGAGGCTGTGGATCGTTGATTCAGAGGAAGAATTGAGTTGAGATGCAGCTGGCTACGGCGTGGTTCTCGACGAGATTGGAAAAAGCAACCGAAAGAGGATTCGACGATACTGGATCAGCGGAAGGCTACGCGTGCCTATTGTGGCAGCAGTGACGTGTGGCGATCAATCGGTGCATCGATCGGGCGAGCGTACAGGCGATGCGTATGGACGTGCAGCGAAGGCGGCAACCCAGGCAAGCGTGTGCGACTCAATCTCGTGGTGCAGTACGGAAGCGCGGGGTTGATTCAAGACGGTATACACGGAGCTTGAAGTCGATGAGGCGCAGGGGTGGATTGATCATCTACCATGGAGTCATGTTGAAGGTGGAGCTGGATTGAGGGGCTACGGTGTAAGGATCCATAGAATCGAAGCCTATTCAGCGGAAAAAGTGAGTGACATGCAGTTCGAACTGGAGCCCAGTGGTCTGATGGAAGCGTGAAACTCGTCATCGGTCGGTGGTGATCGGTGGTACTCTGAAGTGGAGGTTGAGTGGTGTGGTTTTGTGACCCTTGAGACTCGACCGGGACAGCGGAGACTCGACGCGGTAATAGCGGCGGGGCGTGCGGTATGCACGGGGCATGGAGACGGGCCAGGGCTCTGGTGGTCATACATGTGGTGAGACAACTGCAAATTTGACTCGGGATGACTACAAGTAACGGTGAAATTCTTTCAAGTTTCAGACAGACGGTCAAGAAAGGAGCTGTGGCGTTGAGTTCAGGTAACTCTTATGTGTGACACCCAATATGTGAGTTGTTCAGTTTCACCCAGGTCAGTGATCAGTGTGTGATGGCGTTGGACAGATACTCTGGAAGTTGGGAGCACAAACTGGAGTAACAAGGAACTTAATTTTGCTCGACTGTTGACTGTGGTCAAAAAAAGGAGGGACTACAAATTGCAAGTGGAGTCGTATGAAGTCTTTGGAGTAGCAACGGTACTCATGGGATAAACTCAAGTCCAATGTACATGAAAGTTTGACGCATTGACGAATTCAAGGAGGTGGAGAATATTCGCCAAGGTGGAGTTTGTTAGAATTGTGTCAAATATTGTGTACAAGGTAGGTTACAGTTGGACTAGGAGTTGTATTGTGTTTACATAGGATGTGGAGTTGTGTCCTAATATGACACTTGTATCCTAGGCCTCTCATATATAGCGGGGGTAGACACACGATGTAACCTATGGCAACATAATAGCACAGGCGCGCAAGGGGGAGCCGGCGGCATGTGCCGGCGCCCGGGTGGGCGGTGTGCGGTATTGTGATGGTGTCATGAGAAGGAGCGCCCGTAGTCAAGCCCCGGAGATGTATCCATATCGGTGAACCTCGTTAACAAATCTCGGTGTTGTGTTTGTGTGATTGCTTGATCCTTAAATAACTGACGATATGCTTCGGATTTATTCTAACAACAAGTGCCCGGTACTACAACAATCCGTTCATATGTTGTTCACTAACACATCAGACGGTGCATAGGAACTGCTCGTACACCTATCGGATGCACAACAATTTGATACATAGGATAATACTAGCAAAGCCCGCGCGGCGGCACGCCGCGCCCCGTTGATGCATCATGACGAAACGTGTTACATGGTAGTAATGTTGGGTTGCCCTTTTCTTTTATTGACGAATTCGGACTTAAGACAAAAACCATATAGTGGGCCAAAGGCAAGTAATATAATGTCTGCAAGCAAATTTTAAAACATAGATTTAATCATCTCATTATCAATATATTTTTACAAAGTGGGAAGTACACATTGCGAATAGAAGATCGAACATGTTGTAGTCATTCATAGATTATTCTAGTGTGGCCTCAAGCAGCATTTGGGTTGTGATAAAGTGATACAGAGCTATTGCGATTAATGCACATAATTTTGTGGTGGTTTGGCACCGGTGTATGAGATAATTGAATATTTAGGTTTTGGGTGTCGAGGATACATGTGCAATAGTATGATGTCCAAAAAATGGTTGCATATTTTGCTAAGATCTTTCTCTGTCTTGTGTATTCATTTTGCTGAGTATTTATTTACTGGTGGGCCGTGTTGAACTCCCATTGCTTGGTGTGGACACATTCATGTGTTGAAATCGGGATTATCTGATTGCTTCAACTATATGATAAATATGATTGTTACTGATAATGGTAAAGTATGTGTGATCTATTCTATGACCGGCACACAAAAATTATGTTTATGGTGACCGAAAGGATTATGTGCATGATTTTTTGATTATTTAGTTCATTTTGGAAGTAATTTGTTTGTCTATTTGTGTAAGTAAATATACTTTAGTTGTATATGGTCTTTTTTATTACATTTTGGTACGTTGTAATACATTGTGCCTCTTTATACATGTGAGATAGAGAAAATTGTGAATTACAACAACTATACAACTTATTCATTGGACGATTGAGCATGTGTCTAGGGGTACATGTATTTATTTGAACTCATCTTTTTTTGCTTATAATCTAAATGCTACTCCCTCCGTTCCATAATGTAAGACGTTTTTGTAAATTATGTTACCTTGCAAAAGTGTCTTATATTATGGGACAAAGTAGTATTAGGTAAGTAGTCAAAAAACGATTGGAAAGTAAACAATTAGCACAAGCATGTGGTCACATCTTGTGACACGGTCGCTTACCCCCTGCATGATATACCTGATAAAACAGGAACTCCCTAAAAAAAGATAAAACAGGAACTACCACCCGATAGAACGTGTTGTTGACCCGGAATCCAAATCACAATGAAAATGCAACACACACACACACACACACACACACACACACCACACGCGTACACAGCCCGTCCCCCCACATCTGAAGTGTCCTCCATTGATTAAGCAGTCGAAGAATGTAAAAAATCTCTAGAAACAAGAAAAACACGTCTTATTTGTGCATTATGTTGAATACTTCTATGTGGTGAGAAGAAAATCTATGTGTTGGTTTTGTTGAATTTTTTATATGGGCAGACACCAAATTATTGTTTTTCATTTCATTCAAAGTAGAAATGGTACATCTATATATCCATTGATTTATGTTTTTTTAACTTCTCGTATTTTCGTGGGAGTTAATCTATACAAAATGCTTACCGATAAGCCATTGTTGCCATACTTACAATTGGTTGAGAATAATAAAAAAATGTCATACCCCTAGATAAATCTATATATGCTATGTTTAATTGTTGACCATGAAGTAGAAACTCAATTGCATTTTTTGGGGGGAAACAAAAATGCAATTACCTTTTTTTTGCAGGAAACAGAAATTCAATTGCCTTGAACATAGCAAATTAAGAGGGAACAAATAATCAATGCAAACAGTAATTTAACAAACCATTATGGATTTCCCTGGCATCATGCTCTCGTCCTTTGGAAGTTCAACATCTCCACTTAAGTTACAACCTGTAAATAAAATAGATCTAGTGGAAATAAAAGAAAGATCTGATATAAAAATGAGGAGTGAATTCAGTCAAACCATTTTATTTTGAATTAGGCTAACCTGCATCACTCAATCAAACACTGTAATATGAAATACTGCACTGATCGATTCCTCGTGCAATTGATGTCAAACATGGACAATCAAGCGCATCCCTCTGGATCGTCGCGTCTCTCCAGCACATATATAAGTTGTACTCTCAATCGATCAATGACAGAGATTTCATTTTTGATCTCGAACACGTTATCAGCCACGTTAGCTCTACCAAAGAGCAAAGGAGAGAGGAGGAAAAGATTGAAACTTGCCGGTGAGATGTCCGGCCTCATTTCCTTCCTCCTCCACCCGATCCACGAGGACGGTCGCTGGTGCCGTCCGCTTCGTCGCCGCCATGGAGTTGGTGGCCTCCGTCGCTGCATCCAGGCCATCAGTCACTTCGGTCGCCGTGCCGCTGGATGTGGCCTCTGTGGCGGTCACCGCGCCGCTAGACTGGAGCCTGTGGTGGCCACTGCTCGGCTGGACGCGCCCCAGCGGTGCTCACCACGCCCTTGGATGTGGCCTCGGCCGCCGCTGCATGTAGTGCACGCGGACCGCCAGTGAACGTGGGGCTTGACCCCTGGCTGGCTGGTGGCTGGCCCAAGCGCCCCATGGTGCACGAGGCCGCCCTCGCGCCTCCGGCAGCCCCCTGGGCTTCGCCTCGACCCCCTCCTCCGTCGGTGGAGTGGCTCATGCAGATGCCCGCAACCAAGTTTGTCGATTCAAGCCACAACCCGCCTTGTTTTTCCTCCTGTGCCGATGCGCTCCGCGGTGAACGAGGATGGAGCGCGCCCACGGCACCGCCTCTCCGCAGCCCAAGATGGCCGTAGGCTTGAGCAGCCACGTGGAACGGCGCTTCGGGCGCCGTCGCCGCCCTCGACCGCCGCTCCGGCTCGTGGGCTCCGGCGCGCCTATGATTTGCCGCCGCCCCGCTGCAGGGAGATCCTAGCGACCCCGTCGTCATCGCCTCTTCGTCGGACGAGGCGAGCTCCTCCTTCCGCGCCAAGCTCAGGGACTTCCGCAAGCCGTCCTCCCCCAGCGCGCGGCTCGCAAGATTCCTCAACACCATTTTCGCCGTCCTTGCGGTCCTGCCTAAGCAAGATGCATCATTGACGACGCACCATACCGTGCGGTTCATCGACAATGACCGAGAGACGCCAGTAACGGTGCTGGGGCAGACCTATGGACGGTGACGGCGCAGGAGGCGTCCTCCCGCTGGACTGGGGCTTGGGGACGAAACGCGGCAGCAACGACGGGAGCTTCGAGGTGTCCTCGAGTAGTGGCGCCAGGCCGTTCTGGGCATGTAGATGACTACGGTGGCCGACGTACGCTGCCGCTGGGAAGGAGAGAGCCTGTTCTTATATATAGGCTTGTGCGGCGGTGGCGGTGTGCTTCGATTTTGCTGGGGCCTTCCAGAGACGACGACCAGACACGCGGAGAGGATCGAGAGGATAGATGCAAACAAACGATCGCAGCGCAACGACAACAAAGAACAACAAAAGTCAGTCCGCACATGCACGAAGCCACGCAGAAGGATGCGCGTAGCCTGCCGCACGACAGAGCCCATGCAAGCAGATCAACAGGACAGCGGCGGCCTGCACGTCCCCTGCCTGCCCCACATGCAATCAAAATTGCTAAACCAACCCAAAGAAACATGACGCTAGTTTAAAAAATTTGAATCAAAACACCGAATCCACAAGGCGTTTGTACACCGCCGTGTACCAAAATAATACCACGCGGCAAACCCAAAACTCACCAAGAGTCACTTTCATCCAAGTGGCTGAATCTCAAGGCAAAAACTTTGCCTGGAATAGAGGATTGGGTACTAGTTGCTAGACTAGAGTTAAAAGCAACTATATTATACAAACTCATGAAGACTCAAAAGCATCGGTTGGTCACATTCTGTCACTTTTTTTTCAATATAAAAGCTGTAGCATCGGACTACTCCAAGTTTGTGTGGCGGGCCCTCATCTGGGCCGGGCTTTGGCCCAGAACACCCGCGAGCTCGAGCACCACCATCTCGAACAGCACAAACATGGCCCCCTCGTACAGGCTCCCCATCGGCAGCTTCGCCTGCGCCGCCGCGCCATCCTCGTCGTCAGCCATGGTCTGCGCGGGGAGGTGGGCCACCACGTCGGCCTGGCGCCCAGGGAAATCTCCCTCCGGCCTCGCGGTGAGCAGCACCACGCGCGTGCCGGCGCCTCGCGCCACGCCGCAGATGGCGTCGACGGTGGAGAACGCGCCCGGTCCCGCGGAGGCGACGAGGAGGTCTCCCGATAAGGCGGGCGGCGCCGTGACGTCGCCGACGCAGTGCGCGGGGAGGCCGAGGTGCGCCAGGCGCATGCAGAGGGCGCGCATCATGAGGCCCTCGCGCCCGACGCCGTGCACGAACACGCGGCCTCCCCGGGAGGACGCGGCGGCGAGCTCAGAGACTAGGACGGCGCGCGCCGGGGGGTGCGCGGATGGCGCGGCGAAGACGGCCGCGATCTGAGCGCATATGGCGGAGGCGTCGGCCGGCGCCGGGGAGGCGACATCGCGGCCGCTCATCGTACAAGACCACAAGTTTATCTTATCCGCAGCTCTCGTGGAGTGGTGGAGCACTGGACTCCTTTGGTCAACGGCCTCAGCCCTTAGGATGCGGTTGATGGGGCATCATCACAAACTTCGGCCGCGCTTGGCATGGGGTATTTTTATACAGAATACCTGTATTTATTTTACAGGTGTATAATACTAGTACCATCCACACTTGGTTTTGAGCTGTAAAGGAAAACGACCGATGAATTGTGTATTTTAAAAGATAGTCCAGAAGCAAATGCAGATTGTGGTCTGCATTAACGGTATTTGAAAGATGATGAAATGTGTGTTGGGTTTATAGTTCATGGATGGCAGATGGGCAGGGCTGGCCCTGGGCCAGGGCAGCAGGGGCGACGGCCTGGGGCCCCGACCCAGACCATATATATACGCTTGCTAAAGGCTTTGGTACATCCGTACAAGCCCAATACTGATGGAAAACAAAAATGGCCTGAGAGGCCCATCCGTAATATCCATTAGATTAGAAGCCCAATAAAAGCACACATAGTTCAATGCGTTCCAGATTACGGATCGGCTGTACATGTGTGCATGTGTTTGCGCCGAGCCGTGGCTGTTTTTTTTTTCTGATGGAAGGACCTTTCCCGTGGCTATTAGTTTGATTGCTTCTTCAATTCTTCAAACCCAATCTACCAATCTTCTTTTTTTGCGGGATCAATCTAGCAATCTTCACTCGCTCAGGCTCGTGGCTTCGTTTCCCGTCACACATGCCGTGCAACATTATTGCTGCTAATTTACTCCAAAGTTGAGGTGTGGTCTTTTTTGTTTTTACAAACATGTTCCCTAGGTTAGAAGGAGGCTATGAATAAATTTATTTTTTGAAGTACTGATAATCTAAAGCAATTAGATGTCAAATACAACTTCCGTCCCAAATTATTTATTTTAAATTTGTCCACATACGGATGTATCTAGACAATTTGAAATGAAGTACTATTTATAGCAGAAAATTATATTATAGTTTATGACTTTGCAAGAATTTTTCCATATCATTTTTTAGTGGAAGAATTTTCCCATATCAAATTATGGAATTCCTATTTTCTCCACCGCAGCCGTTGGGCCCATTCTTGGAGTCTGCCCTGGGGCCCTTGAAACTCTAGGGCCGGCCCTGCAGATGGGTTTTCTCCTCCGGCATCTTAGTCGTGTGGGGACGACAGATCTGGAGTTCGATAGCGTGTCCGGAGTGTTGCTTCGTTCAACGGTAATGGTTTGGCTTCTGGTGAGCTACCTTGGAGGTCCGCAAAGCTGCATATCAGCGATAGAACCGCTTCAAGCTCGGTGTGAAGGTGATCCGTCATTTTTTTTCGGTGGCTGCTATGGTGGTTCCAGAGGCCTGTGACGGGCGTTGGTGTCAAGTTCGGAGGTTTCTTCGGTCTTGACTGTAATTTTACTTCTTGGATGTTGTTCCTTTGTGCAAAGGCTGGCGTTTTGTTGTCTTTTCTGTTTTAGCAGGTCCGTTGGTACGTGGCTGGCTTGTAATATGATCATACAAATGAGACACGTATTGCCATGAAAAAAAAACGACCGACGAAGATTATATATGTAATTTTCAAAATTGAGACACCTATATGTAATTTTCAGAAAAGAAAAATGTATGCATACCGATCTTCATGCAATTGTTTGAAGCAATCTCTCTCTATATCTATATTTATACCTAATAATAAAAAGAGGTGTGTTTCTCTTGTTTTTTTGGTTCATTCACCATACTCTTTTTAAAATAAAACTATAAAACCATTCGAGGTGGTACGAATTATTTATCACGGCAGGGAGCTCCTATATGTCGTACCCCGCATAGGGACGGCTCTTGACTGGGTCGGTCCATTAATCGCTAGAACAACGAAAAATTCAATGAAAAAAGTGAGCGCCCGTGTGGGATCAAACCCTGTAAGGGCTCGTCGTTCACAAGATGAGTTGATGAGCTTCGATATTAACTAGATGACCTGGTTGCGCCAATGATGCAAAATGCGAGTTAGAAGCGATGTTAGTAGTGAGTAAGTAGGAGATGTAGATGGAAGATAATGCAATGTGGATTGTATTACAAATAGTAGGATGACTTAAATTGATTTTCAGACCAAAAGAAGAATGTTTAGAAGAGGAGGTAAGCAATTTTGGATATGATGGCGGATACAATAATAGTGTTGGATTTCAGGAAGTATTAATTTCCCTTTTAGGTCTTCTGGGATATTGATTTACGATCATATATAGGGCAATGTAAATGGGTTCCTTTGGTCACAGAAGCAGAAAGCTTTTCCCTAAATATATATAAAAATTGCATTATATATATATATATATATATAGGGTCGCGCTATTCGTCATCCTGGGTGAGGAATAATTATTCTTCACCCTCCTCTATTTTATCATCAATGCACCGTAATTTTACGTTCTGTAAGTTTTGTCTTATTTCCGACGCAAAAAGAGACCTTAAAAATATAATCGCCGTAAAAAAATATTTTATGTTATGTAAAATTACAAACATAAAAACATAGTCTAAAATACACATAAACTGCAAATGTTCTTGTCTTATGACCTATATTTTTATTTTCTTATGTCAAATTTTACGTAGTGAATCAATAGGAATGTAACTATTTGAATTCGAAATGTAATTTAATTATCAAATGATCGTAAGATTACCTCGGATGAAGAATAACTTATTCTGCACCCTGGGTGATGAATTATATATATTACACGGATCTAACAAAGCATCATGGATTCCAAATTTATACATACCAGAGAGTAGTGCCAAAAGCAAACAGTTCTTAGGGTGAAGCTACATAGAGCTTCATAGGCTATTTAGGTAGTTTAGTAGACTAAACATGATGAACAGAGAGTCCAGTGCCAAAAGCAAACATGTTCTTAGGGTGAAGCTATACATAAAGAACTTCATAGGCTAATTACGTAGTTTAGTAGATTGAACACGATGCTCAGAGGGCATGCACGGTGAGACGCAAGCGCTTGTAGTTGCGCTTGAAGGCAAAGGCATATATTTCTCGTTCCTTCATATTAGCTGTGGGGGAGAAGCCTGCCCAGCCTCTGGTAATTGTTGCCCTGTTATCGACTCCTTTGAATAGATGGGCTTTGATGCAGTGATTTCCATCTCTAGATTTTATTGGCAAGTCATACAACGGCGGAGATATTTCTGGGTAAAACTGACCGAGAAATACTGCAAATGAAAGGTAACAACACTGAGAAAAGAAATATTGGAAATGAAAGGTAACAACACTGAGAAAAGAAACATTGGAAATGAAAGGTAACAACACTAAGAAGAATTGTATATATAATTGCAGGTGATGTGTATAGGGTCTTGGCATTCTTTGAGTGGCAAACGTGTGAGCCGCTTCATGTATAGCCTCACTTTGTTTCCCCATCTGCAGTGACCATTAAAGCTTAGAAAGTAGATAGTGTCGGGTGCCCGTATTCAATGGTATATAAAATGATTGGTGTAAGCATATGCATGTACTGGTATTAGTAGAGCAAATGAACACATTGTTTGATCGTACGGGTTCTGTAGGCCTTGTATTCAGCCTTCTTCAGTTTTATGTATTTAGTTGTAGGTGTTGTATGATGATAATCATGAAGAGGGTTTCAAAGATTAGTATGAATAGGAAGGCAAATAAAATTAGGTATAATGGCATGACAATGGTAATGGTAGACGATTTGTACCATGTGATGTATGCTCCTTTTTCTTTTTTTCTTGGCTTTCATGCAACGATGCGAAGGTCCTACATAGCTATAAACAGTAAGAGGTTTAAAGATGAGTATAAGCAGTAGGTTTTAAAAAGTAAATCTGTCGTGGTGTGCTTACCAGCATCATACTGATGTTGATAACAGTTGGTTTGTAGGTTGCGTTGTTAGGCTGAGGAAGCGATTCGGAAGACCCGCTATCATCACCACTGCAAGTAACATTATAGTTTTTCTGCAAGGAAATGTCGCAGTTGTTATTCTGGTTAACTACGGCCTTTCTTAATGCTATGTAATAGTCCTTGACATAAAGACAACTCAAATCAAAAGAAAGCCGGGTAAATACTTTCAAAGCATCCAGATGGTGTGCACAAGGACATCAATACAAAAAGTGATATAAAATATTAAGAAATTGTAGGTTCATTTATGTTATTCCAAGCCAAAATGTCCCAGCCAAAGAGTAGTTGTACCAGCAGAATAAACATACCAGATTTTTTCTGGAACAAAGCAGTAAAGCGCCCATGGCCAGGAAGCCACAAGAACAAACGGTCGAACATAGTATCACTATTCATACAATCGCTATTGCTACAATAGAATGAGAAAATATTTCTTAATATTCTTTCTTTCAATGAAAAAACATGATGTTTGCAATAAGATGAAACGATGATAAATTAGTTGTAGCCCAATTGAGCATAGAGATTCATGCATTAGAGGATAGTGGGTTCAGAGATATTGTGTAGTTTCCAGACGAGCAGGCAGCCGACAACGTGTCCGGTTGTACCTCCTCGGTGAATCCAGCATTGGGCAGGTTGTCAATGGACGCCCTTGGCATATGCTATTGGTGGCCTCGACCTCAAAAAGTCCAGTGCATTCACCTGTGTCTAGAGAGACACGACATTGCCAGGCAAATGCAACATCGTGTAGGAACCAAAGGCATGACAGGGAAAGTTCAGCAGACCTCATGCTATAACGTCAGCTAAGCAACTTTCTACTGAGGAACAAAACTACAAAGTGGTGTTGTAACAACCTGGGTTCTAGTACTGTGGTCGAAATGAATCAGCAAGGGTCCAATCGAAAGCTAACATTCTTTATAAGTTCTGGTACTCACTACTAGATTTTGCAAATAGCCCTAGGGCCTGATACCCTAAGCAAATGGGCAAAAATGCTATGGAAAGGGGTTTCCCTAGTGTATCCCCTAGGGAAATCGCCCTAGGGAACCATTGGTGGGGGAATCTCGGTTTCCCTAGGGTGAGGAAAGAATACCCTAGGTATAGTTCTTTTTCCCTTGGGTTTTGTACCCTAGGGAAACAAGCGACAGCTAGCATGCATGCTGACCTGTAAAGTAGATATCCTTTGGGTTAGTTTCACTCCCTAGGGAAATATTATGTAACGGTAGCTGCCGTTAGTCCATTTTACATCCCTTGGGTTTACAAACCCTAGGGAATTATTATTTCAAAATATTGCATTATTAGAAAAATTAATATTGTTCTGTAGAAATTAAACTATTACAAATAAGTGTATATAATCACTCCAAAAATTAGAAAACAGTCACATAAATTATGTATTTCAACCATCATTATACATGGCAACATCAAAGAGTTTACACAATAGTACCACTCTTTACAAAAGATGGCATCTAGCTCAGTACCTAGAACTCACAAAATGTCATCTACCTAGGATTGCCAATTAGTAGCCTGGAATAATACAACATGCATCATATATATAAGTCACTGATCCAAGACATCACAACCATAACCAAGTGCATGGCCAAAAGGATAATTGTCCATTTGCTTCCAATTAATCAACAAAAAAAGTTCAGACCACTTCCTTCCCATGATGAGAGATATCTCAAAATGTAGGTAAATCATCACCAAGTGGGGGGAAAGTTCCAGCAACAACACCATTCGCATCATTACCATTTGCATCGAAGAAGCCGCCAAACATTCCATCTTCCGCTCCATGCAATGCATTATCTATATTTTCAGCATCATTTGTTGATTTGCCGGTGGAGGGCTGCACAAATGTCATTATTAGTATTCTGGGAAAATTTTAATCGTATTTTCCTAACCAATTAAATAAAATAAAATGGAAATACCAATTCAACCCCTATTTGGCAAAAAAATAAACCAAAATAACAAATGCCCAGAAAATTATGAAATTTTGACAGAAGGACAACCATATGATGCCTAGTATTCTGGGAAATTCTCAATCATATTTGCCAAACCCATTAAGAAGTAAAATTAAAATACCAATTCAGGCACTATTTGGCCAAAAATTTGAAACAAAGAACAAAGTGCAACCATATGTCGACCACTATTCTGGGAATTTTCACTCAGTGTTGCACATTTGCTGATATACTCACAACATATTCCTTTTCTGTTCTCATTTAGCCTATTTGGTGCTATTGCATTTAAAAAAACATAGGTACATACCATTTCCGGAGAAAAGATCGGAGACGAAGTGGTTAAAGTTGGAAAAGCTGGAGGTGGGGGTATAACAATGCATGGAATCTCAGGCCCTGGAATTCCTTGAAGGGATGCGATGGTCTGAATTTTTTTAGACAAATGAGAAAGTTATGTCAAGTGGCTACAATAGAAAGAAAATGGCTTGAAGGCATTTTATGCCCCTTTGGCAACACGTCCCCAAGTAGGCCTAGGATGCTGTTCACACAATCTGCTGGTAAATTATGTTGTGATTTTATTCCCATTAGACGTGTGACAGCAGCTAGGCGGGAGACTTGAGTGTGATCATGAATAACCTCCTCTGCAGTAGACAACATCTTGTAGAACTCCTTGGCATATGCTGTTGGCTCGCTCTCCACATCATCAAAATGTGTTTCAGCCCCAACAATGTCAGCCAACATATCAACTAGCGGTTCATTACTAGTGTGAGTATCCTCTTCCATTCTGGTTGTACCAACTATTGGACGCTCGCCGTGCGATGTCCATCTGGTGTAATTTGGCATGAAACCATACTGACAAAGGTGCACTCTGACTAGTTGTTTCTTCCGCCTGACTCCATTACGACACTTTGTGCATGGGCACTTCACACCAAACCGGTCAGCATTAGGCATAATCTAAAAAGCATGGTCAAGAAAAGCTGTTGTGTTGCGCACCCACTCTTCAGAATGGTGCCCCTGTTCATTCCACCCACTGTACATCCAACTACGTTGTTCTTCTACAGACATGGTCCCACAGGGTGAATATCCCTTGGGTCTCGCACCTAACCCTAAGGAAACAATACAATCCCTTCGGTTCTCAGTTCGTACCCTAGCGAAAATTTGTGTCCTTAGGGTGCCTTTTTTAACTCTAAGGAATCATTTCAGCCCTAGGGCTATCTGCAGATTCTAGTAGTGACTGACCACACAAAAAAACTGGAAATTTTACTTATGCGCAGTATAGTGCCTGGCCATCAGAATTACCGAAACCAAACATTATGTATATTGAAATAACTAAATTTAGTTTTTCATACAATCCATGAGATTATTCCATTCTGAAACAAGTGAAAATTTGCGGAACACCTCTTTTAGTGAAGAAGCACACTCAAAGTCACTATCCAACCCTGATTACAAATAAATAAAATGAAAGGACAACTAACAAAAATGTTTGCAACAAAAGTATTCCGTTAACATGGGTCATTAGTAAAGTACCGGGGTTGTTGGGGAACGTAGTAATTTCAAAAAAATTCCTACGCACACGCAAGATCATGGTGATGCATAGCAACGAGAGGGAAGAGTGTTGTCTACGTACCCTCGTAGACTGGAAGCGGAAGCGTTAGCACAACGCGGTTGATGTAGTCATACGTTTTCACGGCCCGACCGATCAAGCACCGAAACTACGGCACCTCCGAGTTCTAGCACACGTTCAGCTCGATGACGATCCCCGGACTCCGATCCAGCAAAGTGTCGGGGATGAGTTCCGTCAGCACGATGGCGTGGTGACGATCTTGATGTTTTACCGTCGCAGGGCTTCGCCTAAGCAACGCTACAATATTATCGAGGACTATGGTGGAGGGGGGCACCGCACACAGCTAAGAGATCAATGATCAACTGTTGTCTATGGGGCCCCCTGCCCCCGTATATAAAGGAGTGGAGGAGGGGCCGGCCAAGGAGGGTGGCGTGCCCTAGGGGGGAGTCCAACTCCCACCGGGAGTAGGACTCCCCTTTTTCCTATTAGGAGTAGGAGAGGGAAGGAAGAGGAAGGAGGGAGGAAGGAAAGGGGGGCCGGCCCCCTTCCCAATTCGGATTGGGCTTGGGGGGGGGCTCCCTTGCTCCTTTCCCCTCCTTTCCACTAAGGCCCAATAAGGCCCATATACCTCCTGGGGGGTTCCGATAACCTCCCGGTGATCCAGTATTGTCCTAATCTCACCCGGAACCTTTCCGATGTCCAAATATAGTCGTCCAATATATCGATCTTTATGTGTCGACCATTTTGAGACTCCTCGTCAAGTCCGTGATCACATCCGGGACTCCGAACAACCTTCGGTACATCAAAATATATAAACTCATAATGAAACTGTCATCGTAACGTTAAGCGTGCGGACCCTACGGGTTCGAGAACAATGTAGACATGACCGAGACACGTCTCTGGTCAATAACCAATAGCGGAACCTGGATGCTCATATTGGCTCCTACATATTCTATGAAGATCTTTATCGGTCAGACCGCATAACAACATACGTTTGTTCCCTTTGTCATCGGTATGTTACTTGCCCGAGATTCGATCGTCGGTATCTCAATACCTAGTTCAATCTCGTTACCGGCAAGTCTCTTTACTCATTTTGTAATACATCATCTTGCAACTAACTTATTAGTTGCATTGCTTGCAAGGCTTAAGTGATGTGCATTACCGAGAGGGCCCAGAGATACCTCTCCGACAATCAGAGTGACAAATACTAATCTCAAAATACGCCAACCCAACATGTACCTTTGGAGACACCTGTAGAGCACCTTTATAACCACCCAGTTACGTTGTGACGTTTGGTAGCACACAAAGTGTTCCTCCGGTAAACGGGAGTTGCATAATCTCATAGTCATAGGAACATGTATAAGTCATGAAGAAAGCAATAGCAACATACTAAACGATCGGGTGCTAAGCTAATGGAATGGGTCATGTCAATCACATCATTCTCCTAATGATGTGATCCCGTTAATCAAATGACAACTCATGTCTATGGTTAGGAAACATAACCATCTTCGATTAACGAGCTAGTCAAGTAGAGGCATACTAGTGACACTTTGTTTGTCTATGTATTCACACAAGTATTATGTTTCCGGTTAATACAATTCTAGCATGAATAATAAACATTTATCATGATATAAGGAAATAAATAATAACTTTATTATTGCCTCTAGGGCATATTTCCTTCAGTCTCCCACTTACACTAGAGTCAATAATCTAGACTACACAGTAATGATTCTAACACCCATGGAGCCTTGGTGCTGATCATGTTTTGCTTGTGGAAGAGGCTTAGTCAATGGGTCTGCTACATTCAGATCCGTATGTATATTGCAAATCTCTATGTCTCCCACCTGGACTAGATCCCGGATGGAATTGAAGCGTCTCTTGATGTGCTTGGTTCTCTTGTGAAATCTAGATTCCTTTGCCAAGGCAAATGCACCAGTATTGTCACAAAACATTTTCATTGGACCCGATGCACTAGGTATGACACCTAGATCGGATATGAACTCCTTCATCCAGACTCCTTCGTTTGCTGCTTTCGAAGCAGCTATGTACTTCGCTTCACATGTAGATCCCGCCACAACGCTTTGTTTAGAACTGCACCAACTGACAGCTCCACCGTTTAATGTAAATACGTATCCGGTTTGTGATTTAGAATCGTCCGGATCAGTGTCAAAGCTTGCATCAACGTAACTATTTACGATGAGCTCTTTGTCACCTCCATATACGAGAAACATATCCTTAGTCCTTTTTAGATATTTCAGGATGTTCTTGACCGCTGTCTAGTGATCCTCTCCTGGATTACTTTGGTACCTCCCTGCTAGACTTATAGCAAGGCACACATCAGGTCTGGTACACAGCATTGCATACATGATAGAGCCTATGGCTGAAGCATAGGGAACATCTTTCATTTTCTCTCTATCTTCTGCAGTGGTCGGGCATTGAGTCTTACTCAACTTCACACCTTGTAACACAGGTAAGAATCCTTTCTTTGCTTGATCCATTTTGAACTTCTTCAAAACTTTGTGAAGGTATGTGCTTTGTGAAAGTCCAATTAAGCGTCTTGATCTATCTCTATAGATCTTAATGCCCAATATGTAAGCAGCTTCACCGAGGTCTTTCATTGAAAAAACATTTATTCAAGTATCCCTTTATGCTATCCAGAAATTCTATATCATTTCCGATTAGCAATATGTCATCCACATATAATATCAGAAATGCTACGGAGCTCCCACTCACTTTCTTGTAAATACAGGCTTCTCCAAAAGTCTGTATAAAACCAAATGATTTGATCACACTATCAAAGTGTTTATTCCAACTTCGAGATGCTTGCACCAGTCCATAAATGGATCGCTGGATCTTGCACACTTTGTTAGCTCCCTTTGGATCGACAAAACCTTCCGGCTGCATCATATACAACTCTTCTTCCAGAAATCCATTCACGAATGCAGTTTTGACATCCATCTGCCAAATTTCATAATCATAAAATGTGGCAATTGCTAACATGATTCGGACAGACTTAAGCATCGCTACGGGTGAGAAGGTCTCATCATAGTCAATCCCTTGAACTTGTCGAAAACCTTTTGCGACAAGTCGAGCTTTGTAGACAGTAACATTACCGTCAGCGTCAGTCTTCTTCTTGAAGATCCATTTATTCTCAATTGCTAGCCGATCATTCGGCAAGTCAACCAAAGTCCACACTTTGTTCTCATACATGGATTGAAGGAAATATGCCCTAGAGGCAATAATAAAGTTATTATTTATTTCCTTATATCATGATAAAAGTTTATTATTCATGCTAGAATTGTATTAACCGGAAACATAATACATGTGTGAATACATAGACAAACAGAGTGTCACTAGTATGCCTCTACTTGACTAGCTCGTTAATCAAAGATGGTTATGTTTCCTAACCATAGACAAAGAGTTGTTATTTGATTAACGGGATCACATCATTAGTTGAATGATCTGATTGACATGACCCATTTCATTAGCTTAGCACCCGATCGTTTAGTATGTTGCTATTGCTTTCTTCATGACTTATACATGTTCCTATGACTATGAGATTATGCAACTCCCGTTTGCCAGAGGAACACTTTATGTGCTACCAAACATCACAACGTAACTGGGTGATTATAAAGGAGCTCTACAGGTGTCTCCAAAGGTACATGTTGGGTTGGCGTATTTCGAGATTAGGATTTGTCACTCCGATTGTCGAAGAGGTATCTCTGGGCCCTCTCGGTAATGCACATCACTTAAGCCTTGCAAGCATTGCAACTAATGAGTTAGTTGCGGGATGATGTATTATAGAACGAGTAAAGAGACTTGCCGGTAACGAGATTGAACTAGGTATAGGATACCGACGATCGAATCTCTGGCAAGTAACATACCAATGACAAAGGGAACAACGTATGTTGTTATGCGGTCTGACCGATAAAAGATCTTCGTAGAATATGTAGGAACCAATATGGGCATCCAGGTCCCGCTATTGGTTATTGACCGGAGACGTGTCTCGGTCATGTCTACATTGTTCTCGAACCCGTAGGGTCCGCATGCTTAAGGTTTCGATGACAGTTATATTATGAGTTTATGCGTTTTGATGTACCGAAGGTTGTTCGGAGTCCCGAATGTGATCACGGACATGCCGAGGAGTCTCGAAATGGTCGAGACATAAATATTGATATATTGGAAGCCTATGTTTGGATATCGGAAGTGTTCCGGGTGAAATCGGGATTTTACCGGATTACCGGGAGGTTACCGGAACCCCCCCGGGAGGTATATGGGCCTTAGTGGGCCTTAGTGGAAGAGAGGAGAGGTGGCCAGAGATGGGCCGCGCGCCCCTCCCCCCTTGGTCCGAATAGGACAAGGAGAGGGGGCCGGCCCCCCTTCCTCCTCTCTCTCCTCTTCCCCCCCCCTCCGCGAATCCTATACCAACTAGGAAAGGGGGGGAGTCCTACTGCCGGAGGGAGTAGGACTCCTCCTGGCGCGCCTCCTCTTGGCCGCCCCCCCCTTTGAACCTTTATATACGGAGGCAAGAGGCACCCCTAAGGACATAAGTTGATCCACGTGATCATATTCTTAGCCGTGTGCGGTGCCCCCTTCCACCATAGCCCTCGATAATATTGTAGCGGTGCTTAGGCGAAGCCCTGCGACAGTAGTACATCAAGATCGTCACCACGCCGTCATGCTGACGGAACTCTTCCCCAACACTTTGCTGGATCGAAGTCCGGGGATCGTCATCGAGCTGAACGTGTGCTAGAACTTGGAGGTGCCGTAGTTTCAGTGCTTGATCGGTCGGGCCGTGAAGACGTACGACTACATCAACCAAGTTAACGCTTCCGTTGTCGATCTACAAGGGTACGTAGATCACACTCTCCCCTCTCGTTGCTATGCATCATCATGATCTTGCGTGTGCGTAGGAATTTTTTTGAAATTACTACGTTCTCCAACATGGATCCCATCTCAGATTTCATGGCTTCAATCCATTTTGCAGAATCTGGGCTCACCATCGCTTCTTCATAGTTCGTAGGTTCATCATGATCTAGTAGCATGACTTCCAGAACAGGATTACCGTACCACTCTGGTGCGGGTCTTACTCTAGTTGATCTACGAGGTTCAGTAGTAACTTGTTCTGAAGTTTCATGATCATCATCATTAGCTTGCTCACTAATTGGTGTAGGTGTCACAGAAACCGGTTTCTGTGATGTACTACTTTCCAATAAGGGAGCAGGTACAGTTACCTCATCAAGTTCTACTTTCCTCCCACTCACTTATTTCGAGAGAAACTCCTTCTCTAGAAAGGATCCATTCTTAGCAACAAATGTCTTGCCTTCGGATCTGTGATAGAAGGTGTACCCAACAGTTTCCTTCGGGTATCCTATGAAGACACATTTCTCCGATTTGGGTTCGAGCTTATCAGGTTGAAGCTTTTTCACATAAGCATCGCATCCCCAAACTTTCAGAAACGACAACTTTGGTTTCTTGCCAAACCATAGTTCATAAGGCGTCATCTCAACGGATTTTGATGGTGCCCTATTTAACGTGAATGCGTCCGTCTCTAAAGCATAACCCCAAAACGATAACGGTAAATCTGTAAGAGACATCATAGATCGCACCATATCAAGTAAAGTACGATTACGACGTTTGGACACACCATTACGCTATGGTGTTCCGGGTGGCGTGAGTTGCGAAACTATTCCGCATTGTTTCAAATGTAAACCAAACTCGTAACTCAAATATTCTCCTCCACGATCAGATCGTAGAAACTTTATTTTCTTGTTACAATGATTTTCAACTTCACTCTGAAATTCTTTGAACTTTTCAAATGTTTCAGACTTATATTTCATTAAGTAGATATACCCATATCTGCTTAAATCATCTGTGAAGGTGAGAAAATAATGATATCCGCCACGAGCTTCAACATTCGTTGGACCACATACATCTGTATGTATGATTTCCAACAAATATGTTGCTCTCTCCATAGTACCGGAGAACGGCGTTTTAGTCATCTTGCCCATGAGGTACGGTTCACAAGTACCAAGTGATTCATAGTCAAGTGGTTCCAAAAGTCCATCAGTATGGAGTTTCTTCATGCGCTTTACACCGATATGACCTAAACGGCAGTGCCACAAATAAGTTGCACTATCATTATCAACTCTGCATCTTTTGGTTTCAACATTATGAATATGTGTATCACTACTATCGAGATTCATCAAAAAATAGACCACTCTTCAAGGGTGCATGACCATAAAAGATATTACTCATATAAATAGAACAACCATTATTCTCTGATTTAAATGAATAACCGTCTCGCATCAAACAAGATCCAGATATAATGTTCATGCTTAACGCTGGCACCAAATGACAATTATTTAGGTCTAATACTAATCCCGATGGTAGATGTAGAGGTAGCGTGCCAACCGCGATCACATCGACTTTGGAACCATTTCCCACGCGCATCGTCACCTCGTCCTTCGCCAGTGTTCGCTTAATCCGTAGTCCCTGTTTCGAGTTGCAAATATTAGCAACAGAACCAGTATCAAATACCCAGGTGCTACTACAAGCTCTAGTAAGGTACACATCAATAACATGTATATCACATATACCTTTGTTCACCTTGCCATCCTTCTTATCCGCCAAATACTTGGGGCAGTTCCGCTTCCAGTGACCAGTCTGCTTGTAGTAGAAGCACTCAGTTTCAGGCTTAGGTCCAGACTTGGGTTTCTTCTCTTGAGCAGCAACTTGCTTGCTGTTCTTCTTGAAGTTCCCCTTCTTCTTCCCCTTGCCCTTTTTCTTGAAACTAGTGGTCTTGTTGACCATCAACACTTGATGCTCCTTCTTGATTTCTACCTCCGCAGCTTTTAGCATTGCGAAGAGCTCGGGAATTATCTTATCCATCCCTTGCATATTATAGTTCATCACGAAGCTCTTGTAGCTAGGTGGAAGTGATTGGAGAATTCTGTCAATGACGCAATCATCCGGAAGATTAACTCCCAGTTGAATTAAGTGATTATTATACCCAGACATTTTGAGTATATGCTCACTGACAGAACTGTTCTCCTCCATCTTGCAGCTATAGAACTTATTGGAGACTTCATATCTCTCAATCCGGGCATTTGCTTGAAATATTAGCTTCAACTCCTGGAACATCTCATATGCTCCATGACGTTCAAAATGTCGTTGAAGTCCCGATTCTAAGCCGTAAAGCATGGCACACTGAACTATTGAGTAGTCATCAGCTTTGCTCTGCCAGACGTTCATAACATCTGGTGTTGCTCCAGCAGCAGGCCTGGCACCCAGCGGTGCTTCCAGGGCGTAATTCTTCTGTGCGGCAATGAGGATAATCCTCAAGTTATGGATCCAGTCCGTATAATTGCTACCATCATCTTTCAACTTTGCTTTCTCAAGGAACGCATTAAAATTCAACGGAACAATAGCACGGGCCATCTATCTACAATCAAACATAAACAAGCAAGATACTATCAGGTACTAAGTTCATAATAAATTTAAGTTCAATTAATCACATTACTTAAGGACTCCCACTTAGAAAGACATCCCTCTAATCTTCTAAGTGATCACGTGATCCAAATCAACTAAACCATAACCGATCATCACGTGAAATGGAGTAGTTTTCAATGGTGAACATCACTATGTTGATCATATCTACTATATGATTCACGCTCGACCTTTCGGTCTCAGTGTTCCGATGCCATATCTGCATATGCTAGGCTCGTCAAGTTTAACCTGAGTATTCTGCGTGTGCAAAACTGGCTTGCACCCGTTGTTGATGGACGTAGAGCTTATCACACCCGATCATCACGTGGTGTCTGGGCACGACGAACTTTGGCAATGGTGCATACTCAGGGAGAACACTTTTATCTTGAAATTTAGTGAGAGATCATCTTATAATGCTACCGTCAATCAAAGCAAGATAAGATGCATAAAAGATAAACATCACATGCAATCAATATAAGTGATATGATATGGACATCATCATCTTGTGCTTGTGATCTCCATCTCCGAAGCATCGTCATGATCACCATCGTCACCGGCGCGACACCTTGATCTTCATCGTAGCATCGTTGTCGTCTCGCCAATCTTATGCTTCCACGACTATCGCTACCGCTTAGTGATAAAGTAAAGCATTACAGCGCGATTGCATTGCATACAATAAAGCGACAACCATATGGCTCCTGCCAGTTGCCGATAACTCGGTTACAAAACATGATCATCTCATACAATAAAATTTAGCATCATGTCTTGACCATATCACATCACAACATGCCCTGCAAAAACAAGTTAGACGTCCTCTACTTTGTTGTTGCAAGTTTTACGTGGCTGCTACGGGCTTAGCAAGAACCGTTCTTACCTACGCATCAAAACCACAACGATAGTTTGTCAAGTTGGTGTTGTTTTATCCTTCGCAAGGACCGGGCGTAGCCACACTCGGTTCAACTAAAGTTGGAGAAATTGACACCCGCCAGCCACATGTGTGCAAAGCACGTCGGTAGAACCAGTCTCACGTAAGCGTACGCGTAATGTCAGTCCGGGCCGCTTCATCCAACAATACCGCTGAACCAAAGTATGACATGCTGGTAAGCAGTATGACTTATATCGCCCACAACTCACTTGTGTTCTACTCGTGCATATAACAACAACGCATAAAACCTAGGCTCTGATGCCACTGTTGGGGAACGTAGTAATTTCAAAAAAAATCCTAAGCACATGCAAGATCATGGTGATGCATAGCAACGAGAGGGGAGAGTGTTGTCTACGTACCCTCGTAGACCGGAAGCGGAAGCGTTAGCACAACGCGGTTGATGTAGTCGTACATCTTCACGGCCCGATCGATCAAGCACCAAAACTACGGCACCTCCGAGTTCTAGCACACATTCAGCTCGATGACGATCCCCAGATTCCGATCTAGCAAAGTTCGGGGATGAGTTCCGTCAGCACGACGGCGTGGTGACGATCTTGATGTTTTACCGTCGCAGGGCTTCGCCTAAGCACCGCTACAATATTATCGAGGACTATGGTGGAGGGGGGCACCGCACACGGCTAAGAGATCAATGATCAACTGTTGTCTATGGGGTGCCCCCTGCCCCCGTATATAAAGGAGTGGAGGAGGGGGCCGGCCAAGGAGGGTGGCGCGCCCTAGGGGGGAGTCCAACTCCCACCGGGAGTAGAAATCCCCTTTTTCCTATTAGGAGTAGGAGAGGGAAGGAAGAGGAAGGAGGACGGAAGGAAAGAAGGGGCCGGCCCCCTTCCCAATTCGGATTGGGCTTGGGGGGGCGCTCCCTCCCTTGCTCCTTTCCACTAAGGCCCAATAAGGCCCATATACCTCCCGGGGAGTTCCGATAACCTCCCGGTGATCCGGTATTGTCCTAATCTCACCCGGAACATTTCCGGTGTCCAAATATAGTCATCCAATATATCGATCTTTATGTCTCGACCATTTTGATACTCCTCGTCAAGTCCGTGATCACATCCGGGACTTCGAACAACCTTCGGTACATCAAAATATATAAACTCATAATGAAAATGTCATCGTAATGTTAAGCATGCGGACCCTACGGGTTCGAGAATAATGTAGACATGACCGAGACACGTCTCCGATCAATAACCAATAGCGGAACCTGGATGCTCATATTGGCTCCTATATATTCTATGAAGATCTTTATCGGTCAGACCGCATAACAACATACGTTTGTTCCCTTTGTCATCGGTATGTTACTTGCCCGAGATTCGATCGTCGGTATCTCAATACCTAGTTCAATCTCGTTACCGGCAAGTCTCTTTACTCATTCTGTAATACATCATCTTGCAACTAACTTATTAGTTGCATTGCTTGCAAGGCTTAAGTGATGTGCATTACCGAGAGGGCCCAGAGATACCTCTCCGACAATCGGAGTGACAAATCCTAATCTCGAAATACGCCAACCCAACATGTACCTTTGGAGACACCTGTAGAGCACCTTTATAATCACCCAGTTACGTTGTGACGTTTGATAGTACACAAAGTGTTCCTCCGGTAAACGGGAGTTGCATAATCTCATAGTCATAGGAACATGTATAAGTCATGAAGAAAGCAATAGCAACATACTAAACGATCGGGTGCTAAGCTAATGGAATGGGTCATGTCAATCACATCATTCTCCTAATGATGTGATCCCGTTAATCAAATGACAACTCATGTCTATAGTTAGGAAACATAACCATCTTCGATTAACGAGCTAGTCAAGTAGAGGCATACTAGTGACACTTTGTTTGTCTATGTATTCACACAAGTATTATGTTTCCGGTTAATACAATTCTAGCATGAATAATAAAAATTTATCATGATATAAGGAAATAAATAATAACTTTATTATTGCCTCTAGGGCATATTTCCTTCAGGGGTATCATGTATTCCTTGGCCTCTGCGACGGTGAGCACCTGCTAAAGCAGAGTAGAGCATGTGCCAGATTGCTTAGTTTTCTGAGCACAAGAAGAGTAGTATGCCTTCTGGAAAGAAATAGTTTTAGCATAAAGGGAGAATGAACAAGCAAGTTGCAAGATCACATTCTTCACATGGAGATTAAAGGTGCCAAAGAATGCATCTAATATTCACAGAGGACTAAGCTTTGCTAACAAATTCATTATGGAGAGTATTTTCATCTAAAATGATCTACTACATATAGCTCAGTTTTTGGCAGATATAGCAGCGTCGTGGTATTACATGCAATCCACTGCAAAAGGCTTCACTACTTTTCTATCAAGATTTTTCATGAAGTAATATGTATGTCCTTTTTAGATGGTACTGCTACATGTAGCATCATACTCTAATACTGAGTGGTTAACCTGCTTCCTTTCTCCAAATATACAATTGCACTATTAGCGGTAGCACTGCCTGATATATGTCACTTTTCTGTAACCCCTAAAGACTGAATCAATGATCAATGCATAAAAATCCTGTTCTGAGCAATACAAAATCATGACTATGGTCTGTTCTGCATACATATATAGTGCATGCTACTGATACTTATCATAGTGGATGTATGTATTTATTTCAGGTAATTTTTTCTCTTGCAACTGCATACACATACAGCGCATGCCACTGATATTTATTATAGTGGCTCTACCTATTTCTTTCAAGTAATTTTCTTGCCTTACTAAATCTACATATCCTCACAAAATTGCTCGAGTGCATTGAACCTGAATCTAACTAAATCTACATATAGTGATAAAATTGCTCGAGTGCACTGAACCTGAGTCTTGCTAAATCTACATATCCTGACAAAATTGCTCGAGTCCACCGTGAAAGATCGTGGATGTCGCCTAGAGGGGGGGTGAATAGGCGTTTTAAAATGATTACGATTTAGGCTTGAACAAATGCAGAATAAACCTAGCGGTTAATTTGTCAAGCACAAAACCTAAAGCAACTAGGCTCACCTATGTGCACCAACAACTTATGCTAAGCAAGATAAGCAACTGTGATAGCAAGATATATGACAAGAAACAATATGGCTATCACAAAGTAAAGTGCATAAGTAAAGAGCTCGGGTAAGAGATAACCGAGGCACGCGGAGACGACGATGTATCCCGAAGTTCACACCCTTGCGGATGCTAATCTCCGTTTGGAGCGGTGTGGAGGCACAATGCTCCCCAAGAAGCCACTAGGGCCACCGTAATCTCCTCACGCCCTCGCACAATGCAAGATGACGTGATTCCACTAAGGGACCCTTGAGGGCGGTCACCGAACCCGTACAAATGGCAACCCTTGGGGGCGGTCACCGAACCCGTACACTTTGGCAACCCTTGGGGGCTGTCACCGGTACCCGTCAAATTTCTCGGGGCGATCTCCACAACCTAATTGGAGACCCCGACGCTTGCCCGGAGCTTTACACCATAATGATTGAGCTCCGAACAACACCAACCGTCTAGGGCGCCAAGGCACCCAAGAGGAACAAGCTCTAGGGTGCCCAAACACCCAAGAGTAATAAGCTTCTCAAACTTCACTTCCACGTATCACCGTGGAGAACTCAAACCGATGCACCAAATGCAACGGCAAGGGCACACGGAGTGCCCAAGTCCTTCTCTCTCAAATCCCACCGGAGCAACTAATGCTAGGGAGGAAAATGAGAGGAAGAACAAGAAGGAGAACACCAAGAACTCCAAGATCTAGATCCAAGGGGTTCCCCTCACATAGAGGAGAAAGTGATTGGTGGAAATGTGGATCTAGATCTCCTCTCTCTTTTCCCTCAAAAACTAGCAAGAATCCATGGAGGGATTGAGAGTTAGCAAGCTCAAAGAAGGTCAACAATGGGGGCAAAAACGAGCTCAAGAGATAGAGAACCATTGGGGAAGAAGACCCCCTTAAATAGGTCCCCACGAATCTGCCCGTTATGTATAGAACAACATAGGAGCGGTACAACCTCTATGAGCACCGGTACAACCGGTAACAGGCAATAAGCGGTACAACCGGCCCACAACCGCCCAACAACCGCACCACAACAGAGGCCAGTCCGGTGGTAGAGCGATACATGACCGGTACAACCTCCAGACCAATTCTGGAGCGGTACAACCGCTCCAAACACCGGTTGTACCGGTCAAGCGGTACTACCTCTCCATGGGGCGGTACAACCTCTCTGTGTAAAACAGGCAATATCAAAACAGCCACAACTTTCGCATACGAGTTCCGAATTCAACGAAACCAAGTTTGTTGGAAAGCTAATGACAAGGGCTAACACAATCTTGAGAGAAATATCAATAAGAAGCAAATGAGAAAAGGACCATAATAAAATGGTGAGAACCCTTCCTCGGATAAGACCGGTAAAACCTCCAACACCGAAAACATTATAGAAGATGCATGCGAACTCCGTTTTCGATGAACTCAAGCTTGTCATAAAGATGACCATAAGCTCTAAGACTCACAAATGAAACCAAACAAGAACCAAGAAAGATGATGCAAGGATGGAATGGTTTGAGCTCTCGACTAATGATACGATCAAGCTACTGCCTAGAGAGCCCCCCTTGATAGTACGACAATCGATCCTACAACCCGGTCTCCCAACTACCACCATGAGACCGGTAAAATAGAAAACCTATCAAGGGCAAACCTTTGCCTTGCACATAGTCCACTTGAGCTAGATGATGACGATCTTGACTTACTCAAGTTGGACCACCTTTCTTGATTGTGTTGGCTCGATGAAGACTAGTTGATTGCTCCCCCATACTCCACTATGGGTGAGCCACTCTTTGGCATATATTCACAATTACATTGACACCACAATGGACAGCAAGCTTCAAGCTTGATTGCTCCCCCATAATCCATTATGGGTGAGCCACTCTTCGAGTTGCTCCACTTGAACTTGCACACTGCAAACTTGATGACGATCACCACTTGATGTCATCCTCCATGGGTTGTATGAGATCTTCCTCTTGACGCAAAACCATGGAAACATACCTAACCCCACAAAGAACTCTCACGTAGACCATGGGTTAGTACACAAAGCGTAATGGACAATGCTTACCGTACCATGGGATCACTTGATCCCTCTCGGTACTTCTTCTACGCTTTGTGAGTTGATCAACTTGATTCACTCTTGACTTAGTCTTGATCAACATTGAATCTTTCCAACTCTCATTTGGATGATGTCTTGAAGGTAACCATGAATGATCACACAATCTTCTTCTTCAAGACATGCTTGCAATAAGCTCAACTCACACATGACCAATCTTTGGATAATTCCTTGAAAAGCACTTTGGCAATCTCAACTCACACATGACCAATCTTTGGATAATTCCTTGAAAAGCACTTTGCTCATCTCATAAACTCCTTGAAACCAACACATGGACTTCAAGACAATCCTATGGACAAATCCTTCAAATATAACTCAAGGCAACCGTTAGTCCATAGAGATTGTCATTAATTACCAAAACCACACATGGGGGCACGACATGTCCTTTCACACCGAGCATGGCAAATTGTATAAATAAAATAAGTAGTATAAGAAACCAAAACACAAAAGTAAAGCATGCAGGCAATACCCAGTTAGTCACCAGAATAAAACAATAAGTAATCAACAGAAACAAAAGAAGAAAAACTAAAAACACATATGCATAGAACACTAACCTTAATAGCAAGACGGGGAACCACCGAGGTAACAGAGCGGCAGACGACAAAGAAAGTGAAGGGAACCACAACATGACCTATAAAACAAAAGGAACCAGGGACCTACATGAGAGGCAGGTCCAAAGAGCAAGCACAAACCTCGCTAGGAAATAGAGCAGCTGAGAAGCTGAGCAAAGGATACAAAAAACAAAAAGAACAAAGTCATCATGCTTCAGATAAGCACATAGATGACGATATGAATAAACGGCCAAAAAAGGACCTACTGGACACTGAAATAATGGCTCATTTTATTGGAGTGTCCACTAATTTGCATGTATTAATGAGCAACAAGAACCATTCTGTGGACATATAATAGGAAGTGGTGCTGCATCGGATTCTAAAGAACACACTAAAGCAACAGAAAGAGATGGCCCACTAAATTCCGAAGCACACATATCAAAGGAGCAAGCATTGGTCTATGCACACGCAAGCGATAATGCCTATTACACTGGATTCTGCAGCAAGCATCATTAGCAAGACAGGAACAAAATTTGGGCACATCCTACTTGTAAGGATATGCCCGGAAAGGATCACGCAACAAGAAAATCACCAGCACAAGCATAAGGAAAGACGGCCTAATGCACAATGCAACCATGGATCAAGTAACTTTCATATGCCAATGAGCTGCAACCATGGATCAATTAACTTGCATGTGTCAATGAGCAACAAGAGTAAATCCGTACAAGTGCAAATAGCAGGATGTGGCCTGGTAGATCACAAAGTACACATATATAAGCAGCAGCAACTGGATTGCCCTTACACAACAAGGAGCAACAAACAACAAGGATTGTAGAAGAACGGTCAAAAGCTATAACCTGCCCATGCAAGACAGGGTACTGAAAATCGAGTAAACTGCACAAGCATGGACCTGAACCTAAATGAATATACGCCTCCGAAAGCAGCAAGCAGGAACAAAAGAACCGAAGCAATCATAAGCAAGAAAGGATGTGCTTTTTTTCAACAAGATCAAAAGGATAACCCCACAAGCAGCAGGATAGGCACACACAACTAATAAAGCAATCCAAGGAAAGCACGACTAACCTTGCTAGCCAACAACACAGACGGTCAGCGAACAAGCAAAAGACCTGGACAGGTAACGAAACGAGAAACAAAGCCATGTCAGTTAACATGCATTTCGTCAAACAGGACATGAGCAAGGAAGAACTCACCTTCTCGAGCAGCAAGGCGAAGGACGAACAACAGAGAGACTGACCCTGCACAAACAACGGAAGGAGGAGACTACCAATTCAACTACCATCGGCCACTCTTGCTCTCCAATTGGACTATCTGGCACTTGTGTTGAGACACCGAAGTTCAACATGCCGAGAAAAGTCTCATCGCACTCCATCTGCAGAAAATTCGACACAAGTTTCATATAGCACCACATCATATAGCCTACCTAGAAGCATCAATATCAAAGGAAAATCTTTATATAAGTAGCAGTAGCAACATCAGTAGCACTGAACATATTTAGTAGTACACCATTTGAATAAATTTAGCTCGGTAGCACTGAACGTATTCAATTAACCACCTAGCCTGAACATATCCAGCGACAGAGACCCCAAAGGCCATCCCAGTCCAGCGACAGAGATCCCATAGGCCATCACCATGCTCCCCGTCCCTGCTGCGCGGCGACTCCTGCTGGAGTCCATCCGCGGCAACCCCGAGCACGAGCTCCCGAGGGTCCAGCTGCTCCAGGACACAATTTTGGGTCAAATTAGAAAACCCCATCCATCTCCCCACGAACTGCAAGAACTTGCAGAAGGGTTGGCGAGTATCAAACCAATCCATTCGAAGAACCTATGAATGCGCCAGATGCTACAGCCAAGAACCCATTCCCCTCATGAACTGGGCACCGCACCTGACCAGACAGCCAAGAACTCATATCTCTGATAGACTGGGTGCAAGAAAGAGGCCAAGAAGGACATAGAGAACACCCACCAAATTTCACCAACCGAACCAAGATGCTAGAGGACGATGGGCACGGACGAGAAGGTAAAGGGGATTACAGAGAGAAACCCACGGGCGTGTCGGCTGGTGTGCGTGGCTGCTGCTCTACTCCTCCTGCCGAGTTCGGATCAAGGTCATGCTCCTCGGCTTCGGCTCGAGCTCCTCCTGCTGAGGCCAGGTCAAGGCCGACGGGCGCCTGCAGAGCGCAGGGCGGGGGTGGCTGGCTGCGCCCGTGCCCCCCGGCGTCCTGCTGAGTCACCCCTCGGCTCAAGCTCAAGCTAGGTGGCCACGGTGAAGAGGTGGAGAAGGGGGCTCAAAGGCCGCTGGTGCGGCGGCGGCAAGAGAGAGGAGGCAGACGAGGCCGAGGAAGCGGCGGTAGGAGAGGAGGTGGCTGCGAGGGCGCGGGCGCAGGTGGTGGCAGTGGAGGAGGCAGACAAGGCCGAGGCGGCGGCGGCAGGAGAGGAGGCGGACGAGGCCGAGGCGGCGGTGACGCCAGGAGAGGAGGCGGCTGCGGCGGCGCGGGCTAGGTCTGATTATTTTTGCCTCTTCTCACTGCCGCTTCCCCTTTTCTTTGTGCCCCCACGCTGCCAGCTTCTCGTTTCTCTCTACACTATAGCGAATAAAAGGAGACGTGGCCAGTGCCGCTAGTTGGGCACACTGGCTCATCCTTTATATGTTCAACTAGATGACACAGTTGCGCCAATGGCGCAAGAAGCGAATTAGAAAGAATGTTATTAGTGAGTAAGTAGGAGATGTAACTGGAAATATAATGCAATGTGGATTGTATTACGTCATGTATTAACCACAAATCATGAAATCAATACCAGAGAACCAAATAATGTCACAATGTCACCACCTCTGTACTAACAACCAACATTTTAGCATAAGGAGTATCACAGGAGTGTTTACTTGCACATCAGGAGTATCACAATTACAACTAAAGAGGCATAGTCCTCACTGCTGTCCCTGAGCCCTTCACAAGGAGAGTTCCAAGCCTCGCAACTTCTTCCTCCAGCTCTGCACATGACCCTCAGTTACAAATCTCATCCCTCGGCTATGATTATTTTAAGATGAAATCAACATGCTATTTCTCTCACATGGAACATGTTCAAAATTTACTCAGTCTCATAATGGCATGATCAATAACTGAAAAAACTGGAACAATAACGCTTGTAGCATTAAAAAACCGAAAGTGAATTGAGGACAACAGCACAATTATTTACAACAACGGCAAGCTTGGCTGCTGCAAAATGATCACTCTAAAACTATATCTTTAGAACCAAATTAAAAAGGAACAAAATAATCTAATATTCCCTCCTTCAAAAATAACTATCTCAACTTTGTACAAAAACATCATGTATCTTTAGGACCAATTTTTACACCATGGCACCACAAATCAAGAATAGACATATCAGATTGCAACGTATTCATGATCAGTTACCAATGATGTCACACCAAGGATTTGCACATATAACCTGAAATAACTGCAGCTAGCTTGAAGTCTGAAATCTACCGAGTGATAGACAAAAGCAATACCACCAAACCTTATTCTTATTGGACGAGCACAAGATTTATGAGAAGATAACACATAAAAAAAATCCTATTTGGTTTCTGGATGCATGCACTTTCTCGATTGTGCACATCAAAGCATGGAAGAACATTCCTAGGAGAGCCATTGTAGCACAACGAAGTAAACCAAAAATCAAAAAAGAGAAGTGAATTTGTATCATGTAATTTAGCAATGCATCAGCCCATATCACCATTTATTTTTCAAAGACCAAAGAAAATGACAGAAGTTTCCCTATTCTTTCCTGCACCTTTCTACCTACGAGCGCCACATAGACTGTTTCCACTTGGACATAGCAATCCTCGGCGCGAGCTGCAGAAGAACCACACACGCACATACGTCAACATACGTCAGGCCAGGAGACACAAACACGGGCGCCGTGAGGGGGGAACGGAACGGACCGGAAGGGGAGAGACAGATCGAAAGAGGGAACGTACGGAGGCATAGTCAGGCTGGGAGACGTGGAGGGCTTTCTCCTTCCTAGTAGTTCTTGAGGGTTTCTCATTCCTAGAGATTTGCATACATGGACAACATACCCATGCCCTTCGTTTGGTGGGCATGTTTTTTTTTCAAAAATTGTGTTGCTGGTGCTCTCAAATAATTAAATGGATTAGTTTGAAATTCCAAATTAATCTAATGAAACTCCCAAATATATCTATAAATATTCCAATTTACCGAAGCTTAGCTTTGAGCCATAGGTTTTACATAACATTTTAGTAAATGTTCTTTTACACAACTTCCATAGTATACATGACTTAAAAAATAGCTTGAACCGACAATAAGTTTTCAGCCCAACATAAAGAAACACACAAAAAGTACTATGAGATCAATGGAAACAACATATTGATGTATAGGTTAATAAATAAAGAATCGTCTACTCAAAAGGAAAAACATGGCATCATTATATGGATGTGAAAAGCGTAGATAGGATATGTATGTTAGTTAGCGAATCTTGAAGGTGACCTAGTAAATACCAAAAGGCATATGCAGAAACAACTCAAAAAATTTCTTTTAGTAAATTATGTATGGATGCAGATCGACACTTTGGGTGAGCGTGTTCCGGTAATCAACTGCAACACACCGAGTCAAAAATCATGAACTGAGAAGTAGGTGATCTAAAATGCATTTGTTTAAACTAAGCCAGCAAGAATAACATATTATATTTTAATCTGGATCCTTCATGTAAAGAAATAACATAAAAAGAATCAAGAATTTATCAATTTATTCAACAAAGAGCAGTGAAAGTGAAACATAGCAGGCACACCAAATAAATCTGGGCACATATAGAAACATTCCTAACATTCTCACACATAAAAAGCAGCTAATCACTCGTTGCGCCGATGGTACAAAGGGCGACAGCAAACCAAGCATTCAAATCATGCACGTAAAATTTGTTTAAGGACTGATAATAAAGTATAAAGAAATAGATACTTAGGTAGCATGTTAATACACAGTGATATATGTTACAGTGCATGCTAGCATGATAGCCCAAAACAAAGTTGTCAGCAGTTCATGATAGGAAAGCAAAGCTATACAGGTATTCTGAACTATGATTGGACTTGGTTCAGTGGGGTTTGTATAAACAGCATGCCCAGCATTTACAAAAGCATTAGCCTACAAAATAAAAAAGCTATCAGAATACTTAAACCTTGTGAATCACTTGTGTGATAGTGACATAGTAGAAAAATGCATACAGGAGATGGCCCCATTCTAAGCGTCATCATTGTCCGTCCAAGCTCAAAAAGCATAGCCCCCAGATGTTGTATCGCTACTCCCAACTCTGTCGACTCATTCTGGATCTGGCTTCACATAGATGTATCACAAGTGGCAGCATCTCTCTGAATACATTGTGCGAGATGCTGAAATAGGAATCAGGTGAATGGAGGTAAGTCTACACAAAAGTACCACTTAGCTCTTCCGTTGTCTAATAAATTATTTGAGAGTAAAAAATAATTTAGAAGACACAAAGCTACATCATAGCACTACATAATCAGTTGCCGAAAAACAAAGCATGAAATTCTAACAGTAGAAAAGCATCAACAGTCCTATGAGCATTGTGTTCAGAGAGTAAGATGTGTTACCAGGAAAAAACACATAAAACTGAAAGAGGCATGGTTGTATATAGATAGATCGATACAACCTTGTACAGTCGGTCTTCGGGCAAGCATCGCCTGCAGGTTCACTTCAATTACAGTGCCTCACATGAAACCAACGATGAAAAGTCTACCATCAACTGCTAAGCTATCCAGATTGCCTTGGAGATAAGATATGCCTACGTTGTACAGAATGACAACAAGGTTTGGTAGAGCTATTCCACATATTACAGTTAGAATGTATATGAAATTGACGGGTATAACTTGGTAAAGCGAAATAATTTTATTTTACTTTTGCATCAGGGCATCAAGCGTCACAAGAGGATGGCAGGATAATACCATTTCCATTAGTTTCTTCTTCGATACGTGCTACAAAGGTTTTGTAGTTTCTGCATATGTCCACACCTTAAACGTCGCAAGCAGTTAGTTTCTCTTTGGCTTTCTAGAGCGGCATAACAGAGTTGCTTTCGGAAAACATCTTTGTACCATATATACTGTATCTATCTGAACCAATAAACCTGCAGTGAGAAAAAACCTTGATTCCAAGGCACTTTGCAATCTGTATAGCAAATGTGCTAGTTCCGCTTGATCCACTATGGATCTGCATACGACTGGAGATAGGTCGACATGAAAAAAAAACATAGGCATGAAAATTCCGTTCCAGTTCAATTCTCACAACACCAAATTGTGCACCTCTTTTTGCATACAAGTGATTACTAAATCATTCCATACTCCATTCGAGTAGCACTATTCAATACTTTGTTGTTTATCAGTTAGTCAGAGCATGTCAATTTGGTGATGACTAAGGAAGATTCACGTTCTGCAATCCTAACAAACAAATTAGCCAGAGAGATTTTCTTAAAGGGAAGGGATTCACCTGGGGAGATGGCTGGTCATGAAGACGTGCAGGACACCTTGGGCAAGCCGGCGGCATCGGTCAGCGATACCCTCTCTGACACCGGGAGCAACAGCCTCGCCGGCACCACAACCTTCTCCGTGTACCTGCGTAAGCAACGAGAGCAGCTGCATGACCTCAAGCCAATACAAAATATTCAAGAAATCAATCAATCAGTACACAATATTCTCTTAGTTGTCCCAATCAATCAGGAATTGTGTACCTTTTGAACAGTTGTAGGAAAATCCTCTTCTAGCCACTTTGTATCTTTGATGACTTCTTTTACTGGCCTCCCATTAATTTTGGCATTCAAGAAATTAGGAACCTACTCAAGTGGAAATCATCAAATCAGTACTCCAAAGCACTACCAATAGAGTAGCCATGTTTGTAATCATATCTTCACCTGAGTTGTTGAATGGTTTCCCCAAATAGTCATATTTGTCACTCTGTCATAAAACACACCAGCTTTTAATGCTAGCTGCAAAAACATTGTGAATGACAGATTAGTCTTGTCATTTGTTGAAATAAAATAACTGAAACATATCAGAAATAATTAAGATTCATTGAGAGTATAACACAGCAAGAAAATGGCAGTGCCTGGTCCTTTCAATTGTAAACAGGTCTACTATTTTTTTTACCGATGACACAAGTCATAAGTTTCTTTTGCAGCTAGATGAACATACACAAGTTATCTGATGGCCTACATATGACAACAAATTTAACATATGGCAGAAAAATTAACATTATGACCAAGGCAGAATAAAAGGACTGGAACTTGTAGTTTTGGGAACCTGGCTGGCAAAGACTAATGCAAACTTTATCCATGCCTGCAGGATAAAGTTGGCAGTGGATAAATTCAAGAGATAACAGAGTCTTTGCATGGCAGCTCAGAAGCAGGTATACACCATTAACCTGTCCGTGGAAATTGATAAGCGTATGATTATTTGAAACAAGTGTATGATCATGGGTCATATAGCTGACACAAATTTGATTTTGCAAAAATGGAGGGATATTAGGAGATAAGTTTCAGTTTTTTTGTCACACCTAACCTTCTAATTCAGCCTGAGCAAGAGCAGAGCATGAGAGACCTTGAAGAGTCGGAGAGGAGCAGCACTCTTGTCCTGTAGGTGGTGCTGACCTCCATTTCCAGATCCAGCAATCTCCTCTCTCGTCTCCTCACTGAAGAAACCAACATGGCCATGTAAATGCTTCAGTTTTTGAGAATCAGTGCACATGAACTGCACATGTTCGCTTGCATACTGAAACTGAACAAAAGGGAGGGTGCTACCTGCAGCAAGGAAGGGAGCAAGGACCTTGTGCGGTGCATTGTGCGGGACATAAGGGTATTGAATATTGTGCTGAAATATGGAACATTGGATAATCTGATGTTAACATTGCACAGCAAAGAGGAACCAGCACAGTTTTAGTGGTACAACACTGAATTTCTACTTCTGAATATTGACAGTACAATATACTCAGAAGTATAATTTCTTCTACTGAATATTGACAGTACACCAGTATTCAGTTTATATAAACAATAATATATTCTCTGAAGTTTTAGTTGCTTTCTTCAGACAATCTTACCCGATGCAGTCAAAATTTTCAGTTTTGACAAGTCTTGCGATAATTCTAGCAAATTAATTGTCAAGATTGATGGCACTGCTTACCATCTCTCTCAGGAGCACATTGTCTTCTGCTTCCTTTGCAGTTTTTTCAAATATACCCACCGGCATTGACGAACAGGACACATTCATCTTCATGAGAGCAGGCACTGAAAGGGTAATAAGAAAATGTTCAGACAGAGCTAACAAAAGCATTATAAGATGAAGGTTTCTTAGCAGGGAGCAGTACACAAAAATGAACCTGGATCGGAGGGAACAAAAATGAAGGCTTTTTAGCAGGGAACAAAAACTTCAGTCATAGCGTGTGAAATAACCTAAGAAAGGTTAGCTCTAAACCTAAATCAGGGCCATTTTCAAGCAGGGGAGCAGCCAAGGCTAACTCTGAACCAACTCAAGGATTTGGGGGCTGCACGATTCCTAGTGCTTATCAATCCGAGCCAACTCAAGGATTCCTATCCAGATTCTTATCAATCCGACCTTATGAATCCACTTGTCAACTTACGGACCGCAACAGACTAATCCATGGCAAGACCAGCGAAGGACGGTAACTTGACACGACGGAGAGCACGACCTGCGCAGCAGTCGGCTCGCCTCAGCCCGGAGACGGCGACGCGCGGCCCGGAGACCAGCATCATGGACTCCGCCTCCACCCCCTGCGGCGCCGGGTTGGTCGGGATCGGGGTTGGCGTTGCAGGCTGGCAGCGCCGCCTCCCAGCCCGCGTTCCAGGCGAAGTCCATGGGTGGCCGACGGATCCGGCGACCCATCGGCTCCTTGGACCGAAAGCACAGCCTTTTCGGTGGCAAGCCGGAGCAGAGTGCGGCAGAGGCGAGAGGAGCAGAGCGTGGCGTCGGCGAGAGCCATCCTCCTGCGTCTTGTGACAAGAACTCTCCGCGCCGTCCACCTACTAGCCTGGGGCGCGGCGGACGAGAAAGGCAGAGGTACGGCAGCACAAGAGCAGGATGGAGCCGGCCGCCTCTGCGTCCCGCGGTCCTCCTGCTGAGGACGACAGTGATAGCGCCATGGACCACCGTGAGGAGAAGACTGGAGCTGCGGCGTCATCCTGCAGGACGTACCCGCGAGCGCCGGCCGGCGTCACGTATCCCGCTTCACCGCGCACCACGGATCTGCTTCTCCGGTGCCGATGCCTCACCACCGCGCACCCCCTTCTCCCATCTCCTCTGCAACGGCTCGCTCCCTCCTCGATCTCACATCCTCTTCTTTGCTGCACCATCATCGATCCACACCTCCCCTGCCTCTGAACTCCGACGCAGGGCTGGGAAGGGGGCTCCTCCGTCGGCTGGGAAGGGCTCTAGATGAGGAGGGCAGGGGAGAGGCGGCGGCTGCGCGGGGGAGGGTGGGGAGTGGAGAGCGGGGGAGGAGGATGGACGCGGGGCTCGAGGAGCACGAGGGATTGGCTGATAGGGTTCCACCCCACGTTCTCGTCGTCCCCACTGCAGTAAAATTCGCTCACGTACGCAAAATTAAAGCAAAACCACCTAATTCTCTCGACCCACAGCCAACGAGCCCCACCCGTCACTGACCTATGAAGTTGCTGCTGATGTACAGAAGGACCAACGGTTGACCAAACGCCAGCAGACAAAATCGATCAACAGTAAAAGATCAAACAGACGACGAAGCTCAGCGCGCGCAAGGCCTCCAGAATGGCGGGTTGCGTAGAAGGGTTTATATGTTCAATTAGGAGGATTGTGTTGTGCAACCACTACCATATCTAAACAGCGAAAAAATTACTGAAAACAAATCCACCAAAAAGAGGGATCGAACACTGCACCACCCACTTGTCCGGCTCATCATTCACCGCACGAGGTGATGAGCTTCAATATTTAATTATCGAAGGCGGATTATAAGAACTGGAGCAACCACCAAACCTAAAATATTGTTTTCAATTTTGAAATGCCTTTTCTTTTGTTTGTTTCTTTATTGGTTTTTCTTTCCTTTTTCACTTTTTGTACCACTTTTTCTAAAATGAAAATTTTGAAAACTATTAGCATTCTGAAAAGAATTCAAAAAATATTCGCTTTTTCTCAACAGACTGTTTGCAATGACATAAACTGTTCGCTTTTCAACATGTTCGGAAATTTAAAAATTATTTGGATTTTCATCAAATGTTCCAATTTTCAAAAAGTGTTTGGAATATCAAAAATTGTTTGCATTTGTTTCCATTTTTTTGAAAAATTGTAAAAAATGTGCATATTTGCAAAACATAGTTCCCAGGTGCCAAAATTGTCCGGTCTTGAGTTTGCGGGAAAGTTCCACGTGGGAACATTTTTTGTCATTCTGAACAATGTTTCTAAAACATGATTTTTTTCGAAAAAAAGGGCCAAACAATTTTTGAAAAAGCGAGCTTTTTTTAGTTTATGAACAAAAATTAGAAAACCTGCAAAATTCTTGAGAAACACAAACATCTTTTGAAAAACTAGAGCATTTTTTAGTTTACGAACAGAATTTTAAGAAAACTAAACAGTTAAAAACACAAACATTCACTTCTGCGAGAGGCACAACCTCTCGGAAAGAGAGAGAAAAACGTGTTTTTTCTTCTTTTGTGAGAGGCATTGATTTACTTCACATGGAGGGGCACAGTTGTGCCTCTCAGAAATAGAAAAATAGTGGGAAAAAGTCGTGCTTCCGGCTTTGTTTTTTTGGGAGGTTTTCATGAAAAAAGTTTCTCAAAATTTATTAATATGGGATCTAGTTTCAAAGATCTCGACACGAGAAATTCAACGGTGAAAACGATTCACGCTTTGAATGCGCGATTTAAGAGGTAAAACATTTGGAATAAATGAATCTATGAAAAAAAAAAGGAAAAACTCCAAGGTTGCGACACATGCAATAAGCCACCTGTCGAACCTAGGAAGATGTGAGCGACCTTTCCAAGGGGTAACCCTGATTTCAGCCTTTTTGTCCCACGCCCTGTTTGGCGCCTTAAATGTCACTTAAAGGCCACTTGGTAACTAGCGTGCACCTCATCTTCACCTTGGGCTCGGCCCATCTATTTGTTTTTCGTTTTTAATAGCGTAAAATTTGAACCAGCATTGGTTTTGGGGGACCTTCCAACGAACGATTAGATGTTTTTTGAACGATTTTCTTTGTTTTTTGTTCAGCACGAGTTTTGCTCCTTTTATTTTTTATCTTCTCTTTATTTTTTTCATCCTTTTACCCTTTTTAAAATGTGTGAATATCAATTTCATGAACTTTTCCCAAATCCTATTTTTTTTACAAATTTCCCAAGCTTATTACAAATTTCTAAATTTGTGAAATTTTCAATTTTGTTTACTTTTCAAAACCCACAAACTTTTTTCAAATATGTGAGTTTTTTTTCATATCCGCGATATTTTCCAGTTTTTGCAAAAGAAACATCCATTATTTTTTTACTAATCCGCACACTTTTTTTTTCAAATTTGCACTTTCTTTTTCAAAACCATAAGGTTTTAAAATTTTATGAACTATTTCATATATGTGCACTTTTTTGAAATTTATAAATTGTTTCCCGTATTCATGAACATTTTCCAAATTCATATTTTTGCCCAATATATAATATATATGTATATGTTAAAAAATTGAAATTTTCATATACAAGTTTTTTTAAAATATGTAGTCTTTTTCAAATCCATGATTATTTGCCAAAAAAATGCTAATTTGTTTTCCAACGAATTTTTCCAGGTCACTTTTAGCAAAAGTCAGCCATCAACTGATTCACCTATCAACCCATCGGAGGTCCATTTGCCAACCAGGCGTAGCTGGACCAACCAAGTACGCGCAAGCGGGGGGGGGGGGGGGGGGAGTGCGGTAATTGGCCTAACTACCTCCTAAGGTGTTGGTTAGGAGCTCTTCATTTTTTGGTAGGATACGTCCCCACGCAAGCACCTATGATAGAGGCCCCTTTAGTGGGCCTCTAGCGGTTCAGCTCGATCGCCTTTCTATTGGGGAAAATTGTTGGTAGAAAAACACATCATGAAAGTTCATTAATTTACCTAGATAGTATGAGAAAAAACAAAAAAAACATACATTTTGGCTTTCTTAAAACACAGGAAAAAAGTTTCCATGCTTGTGTAAAAAGTCACATATATGTTGAAATGTCAACGTTTTGGCGTGTTTAAGATTCATGTATTAAAAAATCATCTTAAAGTACAAACGAAAAGTTGCCATGTTAAATTGCCTACCCAAATGCTAGATATGCCTTAGTAAAAACACAAAATGGTTGTTATGGTGTGTGTTATGATAAAATTGCCATGCCATGTTCAAATAATTTTCAGTGGTAATAAAACATTACCATAGTTTGCTCAAATAAACAACAACAACAATAACAACGACAACAACAACAATAACAACAACAACAACAACAACAACAACAACAACAACAACAACAACAACAACAAAGCCTTTAGTCCCAAATAAGTTGGGGTAATCTAGAGATAAAACCCATCAGATATCGCAACCCATCATGAAAATTAAGAAGAAAAAAAGGAAATTTCCATGGCCCGAAAATAAATCTAGGGCGATGGTCTAGTAGGACCGTGGCCTTGATGACTTCTCATTCGCGACAAAAAATGACATGTTGGTTTTGGCGCAAAGGTCACGAGGTTTCACGACAAAATTCGATGTACTTTCTTTAATTTTTAGGGTTGCTTGTACAACTAACTCCTATTTGATGCTTCATGCGCCCTTTAAAGGCAAATTAGTACAACGTGCACACACCCTCCCCGCAGTACAACCTTTAAGGGCCGGCCCATATAAGGCACTAGCGGGAAGCTCTTGTTCCCGGTTCTATGAAGCTTTTGTCTGATTTTTCTTAATTCATGTTTATGTTTTTGGGCCTTTTCTTCTTTTCTTTTCCTTTTCCTTTTTATCAAATGTGTGAAACCTTTTTCAAGTAGAAAACCTTTTCAAATCCGTGAACATTTTACAAAATCTGTAACATGTTTCAAATATTTGAACTTTTTTTGAATCCATGAACGCTTTTTTAATTGCATGAATGTTTTTCAAATCCTCATTTTACCCCAAATCTTATGTTTTTTTTAAATCCACGAACTTTTTTCCAAGTCTACGATTCTATTCACGAAATTGATGAACTTTTTGAAAATCCACAAAGTTTTTTTACAAAATACATGAAGTTCTTTCCAATTCATGAATTTTCTTTCATATTCATGAAGTTTTTCAAGTCCAGGTTTTGTGATTTTTTTACAAAAGTCAAATGCTCAACCATCGACCGAATGAACAAAGGACAAGCAACCCGAAGGAAGAGACATGTACCGTGCAACCCTGTATTGGGCCGGCCCAAGCAAGTGGAGCGCAGGGTGGCGCGTTGGCGCACAAGGCTGCTAGCGACAAAATCACTAATTGAGGAGTACTCCTTCCAAAGATCAGTTGCACCTTCTTGGGTTGCGACAAGTGGCGTGCTGCATGTGCGCATTTGTCGCAACCTGTGAGTTTTCCCTTTTTCGTAGATTCGTTTATTCAAAATGTTTTATCTCTTAAACCATGCATCCAAATGTTCAATTTTCACCATTGGTTCCTCGCGTTGTGATCTTCAAAACTAGATCTCATGTTAGTTGGTTTTGACGATTTTTTTTCACGAAAAAACCAGACGAAAAAATCCACACCGGGAGCACATTTTTTTCCCTTTTCGAAAGCCTGCCGCGCCTCTCACAGAAGCAAAACAGTGTCTCTTGCAGAAGGAAAAATGCTTTTTTCATTCGTAAGTGTCACGGTCGTGCCTCTCGTTGAAGGGAAGAACGCGTTTTTTATGTTTCCAAGAGGCACGGTCGTGCCTCTCTTGAAGCAAATATGTGCCTCTTGCGGTAGCAAAAAAAACGAGTTATCCTTTTCCGTTTCTGAGAGGCACGGTCATGCCTTTCGCGGAAGCAAAATCATGCCTCTCACGAAAATAAACCCGTGCCTCTTGCGAAAGAAAAAAAATGTGTTTTTCTGCGCATTTTTTTTGTTGAGAAGCTAAGGAAGACTGGTGGAAAACTGGAAAGGCAAAAAAACCATCTAAAAGCCAAAAATGCGTGCAGAAAATAAAAAATAATCAAAATACGGCGGGAACGCCCAGAGCGTGACACGTGGCAACGGCTCAGAGCATGCTAGCCCACCCCAAATGACCCTTGGGGAGGCTCCCGAACGAGTGCTCCTCAGTTAGCTGCTCCATGCTAGCAAGGGCAGATCCTGGTGCTTAAGGCGCCCTACATTTTGCTAACGGGCGCCTGAGACCTCCAAGACTGGCCGGGCCATTTAGCTATTTTTAAAATTTTTGTTTTATTTATTTTCGTGAACTTTTTCCAAAATTGGTGAGGTTTAATAAAGCGATGGACTTTTTCAATTTTGTGAACTTTTTACAGAATTGATGATATTTTTCAAAATCGACAAACTTTTTTAAAAATTGATGGTTTTTCACAAAAAGTTCTACAAAACAGATGAACTTTTTTTAAAAAAATTATGAATTTTTCTTATATTCATGAAATGTTTTTTAAAATCTGCGAACTTTTTAAAATTCATGATTTTTTTCGATTTTTTCCTGTTTTTCTTTCTCAAATGAGAACGTGTACATGGGCTGGCCCACCAGCGCAGGCGCGTGGGCGCCAAGGAGCTTCGCTGGCGCCTGAAGCGTTGAATAGGAGCTCCCGCTAGAGAGGAGCTCTCGTTTGCACCGCTGTTGGTTAATTGATATGGGCGTTTTTTCCTCTGACGACGAGGGCAAAGCCATTTTATCGTGTGGTCGGCTCCCATTTTAACGTGCAAGTAACATCGTGCCAGTAGTAAAAATCGGGGGCAGGGGCAGCATCAGAGGCAGAGCTCAGATCTCAATCCTCCTCCTGCCTCATTGTTTGCCCTTTTTTTTTCTGAGGGCAGGGTTTAGTTCATCGTACCGTACGCCAGGGGGTTCACATACACGCAGTGCACCCGTGTTTCTCCTTCCACAACTGGCCCAAATAGGCTTTTTTTTTAGTAACGACCCAAATGAGATGTGTCACATGGTCACCCGCACGGTTCCTCGGATAGGGAGAGAGGCCTGTGGATCATGGGAAGAAATTCGAAACTAGCTGCTCAAATCCGAGAGGCCCTTTTCTCAACAAAAAAAAAAGATCCGAGAGGCCCCGACCACAAAACCGTAGATCCAACATTTCAGCCACGAGAATCCCACTAGAGCTATTTTATCGCATTAAGTGATCGAAGTGGTGGCGCTCGCTGAAGCTTTCCCCTTGCTCGCATTGTACTCGGCTGGCTCGTTAAGCGCGCGCAGTGCTAAAAATAGATAGAAGAAAATGGGGTAAATTGGATTCGATCCAGGGTCTAGTGCAACGCACATAGCCATTAGGCTACACTGAAGATCATGTTATACTAGCTAGGCGCGCCACTTGAGGTATAAAAATAGCTTGGCCCGCCCTATTATCCTTTTCTTTCTCAATTTTCTTCTACACTATTCGGGTTTTCTCCCTTTTTTTCGTTCTTTTATTTTTCTTCTTCATTTGTTTTCATTGCTTTTTGCATTTGTTTCTTCGGGTTTAATTGTTTTCTCGTTTTATTTTGTTTCTTTCATCATTCTTCTGCGGTTTAGTTTAGTTTTAATTTTTTAAATTCTTTCTACATTTTTTTCTTCCATTTTTTCTTTTGTTTCAATTTTTTCTTCTGTGTGTTTTCCGTTCTTTCTTCTTTCTTCTCAGATTTGTTTCATTCTTTTTTGTTTTCTTTTGTTTCATTTTTTATTCTCCGACTTTTTCATTATTTGCTTTGTTCTTCTTCATTTCTTGTTTGGTTTTCTTTTATTTTGGGTTTTTTTTTCTTCTCCATTTTTTTCTTTTGTGTTTTCTTATGTTTGTTTTCATTTCAGTCTGCAGTTTTGTACATGTCAAAAACATTTTTTGTACACACCTTCAACGTTGTTCGAATGCCTATTCAACATTTTTCAAATACTTGTTCAACATTTTAATAGTTATTCAATATATTTAGAATTCTTGTTCAACATTTTCTATACTTATTCAACATCATAAATACTTATTCAGCATTTTCAAAAACTTTTCCAATATTTTTCCTATACCCGTTCAACATTTTTTAATACCTATTTCAACATTTTTGAAATATTTGTTCGACATTTTTAATGCTTATTCAGTATTTTTAAAAACTTGTTCAACATTTTTCAAATTCCTGTTCAACATTTTTTTAATACATATTCAATATTTTTCAAATGCTTGTTCAACATTTTTCAATTACCCGTTCAACATTTTTTAATACTTATTCAAAATTTTCAAACACATGTTCAACATTTTACAAGTACTTGTAAAACATTTTTGTAACACACACACACACACACACACACACATATATATATATATATATATATAAAATTTTTAATGTATAAATAAAAGTACAAATTTCTTGCATGGATGAAAAAATAGTTCATGGAGTGAATATTCTACAGCCAACATGGTTCATGTTACCTTGATCTATTAGTAGAGCACGTTCCAAGCAGTAGCTGAGATGGATAGAAGCAGCAGCTCATAACGAAGCGACCATTGTTTGAATCGTGAAACAGGTTTTTTAGATTTTCGGTTTTATGCATTTACGCTGTATATATAAAACCTCGCGGGCCGGCCCATCTGGGGCACCTGCCCGACGCGAGGCTTCCCATGCGCTCGCGTAAGGCGACAAATAGGGGCGCCCGTGAGAATCCCAACCCCGCCGTACCGCCGGGCTGTCTCCCGCTGCCACTACAACGCCGAGACCATTTCCCCGGACCCGCGAGCCTTTTCCCCGCAGACCATATCCCTCACAGGATCTACTATCTACCACAGCCCTATATATATTTGAATCCAGAGAGAGGGATAAACAAATGGTGGCTTGCCAAAGCTGGAGCATGGCGGTGAATCTAGAGGGCCGTGGTCTCCACTTTTGATGCCACAATGCACAGCAAAGTAGGCGCACACTGCATCTGGCTAAATCCGGCAGTGCTGGCTTAGCTAACTACGTCGATCATGACGATAATAATAACCAATGCAGTGCACCCAGCTCCGGCTGCACTTGCACATGCAGGTAGGGAAAAAAGGGCTTCTGCATTATACTCCAACTAAACACAATCATTAGGCCGTGGTCAGAAGGGACAGGCTTGCACCGGAAGCACCAGCACCACCAGGGATGAGGAGTGCTGCTGCTGCTGCTACTCGACTTTGTCTAACTGTTGCTACTACTCTTTTCTGAACCTGACGGCCTTGTCGCGCCTATCAGTTTCTTCATTGCAGTAGGCAAACGGATGATATGGGCAGGAGCATGCAGCAGGCACAGTGGAGCAAGCAACAGTAACTGGTCAATTACTTCAGAGAATCTTGACCACTGAGAATCAGAGTGGCTGCTGGTGTTCGTTCTTGGTTACTCAATGATGCCGGATTTAAGCTAGGTAAAGCTAGCTAGCCTGTGTTGACCAGCAGCACGTCTTGGTCAGTTCCAGGTGAGTCCCAAACCTTCCGATAATGGACCAAACTGGTGTGCAGCAGCAGAGATGCTTGCTTAAACCAGCGCCTAATTGGACGCGAAATGCCTCTAGAAGCACTGCATGACCATTATTATATACTAGTACTAGTATAATCTAATAGCGACGTGAAGCGCCGTTGAACTGATCGAATCTCAGTGGTCAAGATCAAGATGCTCTGTTCTAGCTAGCTTGTCCAATACTACATGATATTCCTTCTTCTGATCTGAATCTCTACGGCCTGTGCTATGCGAAGTTGCTAACCACCCTGGATGGGACTATGGGAGTTGACGAGGGAGGACGCAGCGAAGCATTGCACGTCCGCCACCATTATCTGCACATTATTCGGTGAACCTATTATTCCTAACCACGTGAAGCCATGACGCGCCTTCTCAAAATAGTACTGCTACTATAGTTTGCTTCGGGCAGTAATGCAGGCGATGCTGTAGGGCGCAAAAGCTAGGGGAGACTCATGTGTTGGGTCCATGAAAATATCAATTTACGAATCATTTCGCGTTTTTGCTGCTTAAAGTGAGCTGTCTGCAGTTGATCGTGGGGTTCAACTTTTAGACCAGACGGATAAAATTAGCTGGAAGTTAACCACGAATGGATTATTCTCGGTGAAATTCATGTATTTAGACTTAATTGATTCCGCGTCATTGTCGAGGTCTTTGTACAAATGGAAGATTAAAGTTCCACTCCGCATCAAGATCTTTATGTGGTTCGTCCACAAAGGAGTCATCTTAATCAAAAACAATATGATGAAAAGGAATTGGGTTGGTAACCCCGTGTGTTGTTTTTGTGATCAGAACGAAATGATTAGACAACTCTTTCTCTAGTGTCCACTTGCATAATTTGTTATGGCGATTAATTCATATAGCTTTTAACGTTCATCCTCCAATGAGCATAAACACGTTATTTGGGACGTGGCTTAATGGAGTAGACGTACATATAGCTAAACATATTCAGATAGGGATATGTGCATTATTCTGGGCTATATGAAACACTAGAAATGATGTGATTTTTAATAAGGAACAATTCACTACTTTTTTGCAGGTCATCTACAGAGCTACAACTTGGATCTGTATGTGGTTGTTACTCACTCATGCGACTAAAGAGAGCTTATGGTTATTGGGTGCAACCGCTGGGAGAGCACGGGCTATCTTCAGTCGATTTGGATGGCGAGTCAATAATAGGCTAGATGTGTAGGCATCGTAGCATGTTCTTTATCGCCGATGTAGCGTTTTCTTGCAGGATGTGGCGCTTTATAGATTTATTTTCTCTTTTTTGCTCGGATTTTGAGCTTTCTTGGATGTTAAGACTTTGTTACGCTTTCTAATAATATGACTGCATGCATCGACTGATGCAGAGGCCGGAGGTAATCCTCCTTTTCTAAAAAAAACTACATCCGGGCGCACCAAACCGCCCCCAAACGCCCAGACGGACGGCCCGGCCATTGACCGGTCATGAAAAACCCGACCCAAATGGGGTCTTTAAACCGTCCTCAAATGCCCGAACTGTCCGACACCCCTCATATCTAGCCCAAATATGGTGCAGATATGAGGCGGCCCGGACGCGTCTACCATGTCGGTTTGACCTAGCCTGGCCCACGCGTGCCCCACAAAATCCCCATCCGGAAAACCCTAAACCGCAGTCAATCTGAACTCCACTGCAGTCCCCTGCCTGTCCACTCCACTTCTGATCCCCTCTGAACCCATTTGAAGGCCGAAGACCGAAGCAGCGCTGCCTCCGGTGGGAAATCCGGCTCCGACGACGACTGGGCGAGCCTCCTGCACGAAGCGGAGCCCGACGATGTGGAGGAGGTCACCCTCTGCTTCGCATTGAGGCGTTCGCAGCTCGACCAAGGCAGATCCGGCAATGGCGGGTCTACTTCAGCAGCCCCCACCGCTCAACGACGCAGTGTCGGTGACGTCGCCGGCCCTTCCCGCCCGGCGCGCAGCTCCGACCGCTCCGCTCCTTCAGGTACGCCGCGCACCTCCACCACCCTCTGCTTTAGAAGTGGTACCCGGTCGCCACTAGGTCCTCGTGCCTGTGTCGGGGCTGGCGCGCATGAGAACGTCCGATTCTGAGGCACATGTAGTCCGGTACGAGCGGCACCGGGCAAGGGAGAGGGCGGCAGTGAGGGAGTCTTTGTCCACGCGCTGGTCACGCCTAAGCGCGCCGGTAGGTCCCGAGGCCGCGCTCCTCACGTCGGTCCTCTGATGCTCTCTCACGGAGTTGGAGACGAATCCGTGGCGCCTCCACTGCAAGAATGCCAAGGTGCTCCGACTCGTCATTGAGTTGTCGAAGTGCGAGGCAAACAAGGAGGCAGCGGCGAAGGCGAAGGTGGCCCGGCATGCGAAGGAGCAGGACCGCCTGCTCTGTAGCCTATCGGGCAAAAGGTACAGCTTCGACTCCTCCGACCTGATGGACGGCTCCAGCTCTGACGATGATGCATCTCAGTACACCGATGCCTACATGGACGAGGGGCACAGCCACGCCAACAGCTGGAAGGGGAAGGGGCCGGCGAGGAAATGGTGATTACCTCCGCCCTTGCCCGTCTTATTTTCTTTTTATCTATGTTCTAAGTATTTATTGTATGAATTTGCACTATCCGTCGATGAACTATGTGGTTTTGTTCGGCGATGCAATGACGATCCAGCTAGTTGACCGTGTTTTACACTTTATATGTATCGTTGCATTGATTGCATGGTTTTGAGGTTTCGGATATAAGGGACGCGGGTGTGGAAGCCAACATATGAGGCGTACCCGGTCAATGCCCGTGGATGCGTCTGGGTGCGTCCGCGGGCATTTGAGGGGCCGGATTTGCCAAGTTCGACTGTAGATGCTCTTATCCTGTGATCGGGCGTACGAGTGGTGGTTCTCATCAAAGCATGTCTTGCCAGCATTCATGTCTATCCTTTATCTGTTACCAAGTTCCCTTCTTGGGTCATTAGAGCCATCGACTCTCAAATGGCGCATTGTCGTTAGGATGATTTTGATGGTCATGGAAAATACCATTTAATTGTAAGGTCAAAAACATTTATCTAATTGGGGATCGATGAGTATGAAAAGAGAGTTTTGGAATTTGGTTATCCCCAAAATGAGATATATTAACATTGCTCTTTGAGTTCGTAGATTGCAAGATAAAACTTAGACGGAGAAAAATATTGGAAGCTAACATTGACTATAAATACAAACACAAGAGCCAAACATCTTTTGCTGATGGTAAATTGATGAGATTCTATGAGTATTAGCGGTTTGATGGTTCCAATTTGGTAATTCGGTTTTTTGAAATATTTTTTACGTGTAACGAACCTAATATTTCTATTCAAGAGGCTTGTGTTGGGAATCAAACTAAACAAAACTTTAGGAGAGGTTTTAACAAAGATATGATGCAAAAGTGGAATCAACTAGTGCAAATAGTATCATGTTTACATTGAAATTTTGTACCTGGTCAAATGGTGTGGAAATTAAATAGCTCTAGGATATATGAGGCCCAATCCCTCTAGGTCGTTATATACTTCACAGGGGTTATACGTCTCAAACGTATCTAGATTTTTTTATTGTTTCATGCTATTATATTACCACTTTTCAATATTTTATAGCATTTTATATTATTTTCTATACTAAAGTATTATTCTAGTGCCCAATGCCATTTGTTGTTTTCTGCATGTATTTGACTTTATAGAAAATCCATATCTACAGAAGTCAAAAAAAACCTGGCGATTTAATATGATATTTTTGGAGCACTATGGTTCCGAGAAAAATTGGAGGGAAGTGAGAGGCCGTGTGGGCCCCATAGATACCACCTTTTGTCCATTCCACCGCCATAAATTCCTATAAATGTAGAAAGCCTCTGAGATATTTTTATCCGATTTTTTCGCCATCGCAAGTTTCTGTTCCGAGGAGACCAATCTGGAGGCCTGTTTCGGTGCTCTGCTAGAGGGAGAATCCATCCCGGAGGCTTCTTCATCAACATTGCTGCCTACATAACCATGTGTGAGTAGTTCCCTTAGGACCTTAGGGTCCATAATAGTAGCTAGATGGCTCTCGATCTTCAATACCATGTTCCCGTGAGCTACCTCACATGATCGGGACCAATTTGATGTAATCTATGGTGTGTTTGTTGGATATGATGAATTTTCACTTTATGACCAGATTGTTCATTGAACTCAATTGAATCTTTTGATGTTTGCTCATTGTATAATTAAATAGTTTTGTATGCTTTCCGATGTATTTGTCTACCCTGGCCAAGTTTGATGGGTATTTCTTCAGAGGGAGTTGTGCATTGTAGTGGGTTCTAATCTTGTAGTGATCTATATTCAAGTGACAAAAGGGACAAGGCACGTATGTATTGTTGCCACTAACGATAAAATGATGGTGTCTCACATATTGCTTGATGTTTTCCTGTCTACATTGTGTCATCATGCTTATTGCAATGCTCTATTTCTTCTAAACATAATACTTTGATATGCATGTTGGATAGAGGTCTTAGGGTGGAGTATTATTAGTAGATGCATTTCGATTAATGGTCTACTTGAAGAGAGGATAGAAACAGGAGACCTTTGCTCTACCTCCTTTTTTCTCTTCTAGGGGCCCCGGAGGGGTTCTTTGGCATGCTCTATTGAAGAAGCTAAGTGACTTTTGTCACTCAAGTAGTGAGTTTGAGAGTGACCGTTAGGGCGACCACTTGTACTTATAGGCCTTGGCGACCTATATGTTACGCAACACAACTTATCACAGACATAATGCCTATATGGGATTATACCATGAATTATTATAGTCATAAATATAAAAATTGCAATTTAATCGATTCCCAACTGTAATTTGTACACCACATCACCTACCTATTTAAGAGACATTCCACTAGTGAACCTATGGCCCCTGTGTCTATTCTCCTCTACTGAAAGCAAATATATTTTGTTGCCCTATTGCTTGTACTTTTACTTTGCTACCTACTATCTCTATCACTTCTAGTTTAATCTTCTAACTAGCCAGACAAGGGGATTGACAACCTCTTGCCATGTTGGGGACAAGCCTTGTTTTGTGTTTTGTGTGTCGGCCTGTTCACTTTGTTTGCGAGGAGGCTCCTACTAGTTCGATAAACATTGGTTCTCTAACCGAGGAAAATACTTATTAATAGGTTACTTCACCCTAACCTTGGGGGTTACCCAACCACTCTTACGAGAGAGCAAGTGGGGGGGTTATCCTTGTGTTTGTTTTGGTAGCTTGCAAACTTCTAATCACTCCTAGAGTCCAGATGTCTCTTTGGTTAGGATCACACAATAAGCTTCATGGTAGGGGTAAGTCTTTGTAGATGACAGGAGAAAAATGATAAGAGTTGCTTGTTGTATAATGAACTAGAGTCTTGCCATCATTAGTTGTTTGAGTGTGACATCTTTAAACTGTTATAGGACGAGGGAGCAAATATGCTATTGAGACCTATCTGTAGGAATTATGAAGTTGTTTCTTCATTGTGGTTGTCTAACAAAAATAATGCAATTCTGAATATGATTGACATAGCTTTAATGTGGTCTACTTGGAAATTAGGACATGTTCTTTGGCCATGTTACATGTGAAGGAAATATGCCCTAGAGGCAATAATAAGTTGTTATTTTATATTTCCTTATTCATGATAAATGTTTATTATTCATGCTAGAATTGCATTGACCGGAAACCTCAATACATGTGTGAATACATAGACTAAACACTGAGTCCCTAGTGAGCCTCTACTTGACTAGCTCGTTGATCAAAGATGGTTAAGGTTTCCTAACCATGGACATGAATTGTCATTTGATAATGGGATCACATCATTAGGAGAATGATGTGATGGACAGGACCCATCCGTTAGCTTAGTGTTGATCGTTCAGTTACATTGCTATTGCTTTCATGTATGTTAAATACATATTCCTTTGACTATGAGATCATGCAACTCCCGGATACCGGAGGAATGCCTTGTGTGCTATCAAAAGTCACAACCATATCTGGGTGATTATAAAGATGCTCTACAGGTATATCCGAAGGTGTCTTGTTGGGTTGGCGTGAATCGAGATTAGGATTGTCACTCCAAGTATCGGAGAGGTATCTCTGGGCCCTCTCGGTAATGCACATCATAGTAAGACTTGCAAGCAATGTGACTAATGAGTTAGTTGCGGGATGATGTATTATGGAACGAGTAAAGAGACCTGCCGGTAATGAGATTGAACTAGGTATGAAGATACCAACGATCGAATCTCGGGCAAGTAAAATACTGATAAACAAAGGGAATTATGTATGTTGTCATAATGTTCGACCGATAAAGATCTTCGTAGAATATGTAGGAGACAATATGGGCATCCAGGTTCCGCTATTGGTTATTGACCAGAGAGGTGTCTTGGTCATGTATACATAGTTCTCGAACCCGTAGGGTCCACACGCTTACATTCGTTGACGATATAGTACTATATGAGTTATGTATGTTGGTGAACGAATGTTGTTCGGAGTCCCGAATGAGATCACAGACATGACAAGGAGCTCCGAAATGGTCCGGAGGTAAAGATTGATGTATAGGATGATATGGTTCGGCCAAGGGGTGAAGCCCACGAGGCTTTAGGTCGGTGCAAAAGGTGTTTTGCGGAGGCAAGGGGGCCAAACGCTGGAGACCCTGGCGTCTGGCCCTGGACCAGATGCCGAGGCCCATGGCGTCTGGGCCAGACGCAAAGGACCATGGCGTCTGGTCCTGGAAGTCCGAGAAGGACTCTTCCTTGCAGGAAAAACCGACTTTGAGGAGGCTTTTGCTCCAAGTTTTGACCCCAGGGCTCAACATATAAATAGAGGGGCAGGGCTAGCACTTGGAACACATCAAGTATCACCAAGCCGTGTGCCGGCAACCTCGTCCCCTCTAGTTTATCCTCCGTCATAGTTTCCATAGTGCTTGGCGAAGCCCTACGGAGATTGTTCTTCACCAACACCATCACCATGCCGTCGTGCTGCCGGAACTCATCTACTACTTCGCCCGTCTTGCTGGATCAAGAAGGCGAGGACGTCATCGAGCTGAACGTGTGCTGAACGCGGAGATGCCGTATGTTTGGTACTTGATCGGGACGGATCGTGAAGGTGTACGACTACATCAACCGCGTTGATAAACGCTTCCGCTTTGCGATCTTCAAGGGTATGAAGATGCTCTCCCCCTCTCGCTGCTATGCATCTGCTAGATAGATCTTGCGTGATCGTAGGATTTTTTTTGAATTACTACATTCCCCAACAGTGGCATCCGAGATAGGTCTATGCGTAGACGATATGCACGAGTAGAACACAAAGAGTTGTGGGCGGTGATCGTCATATTGCTTACCACCAGCGTCTTATTTTGATTCAGCGGTATTGTTGGATGAAGCGGCCCGGACCAACCTTACATGACCACGTTCATGAGACTGGTTCGACCGACAGACATGCAACTAGTTTTGCACAAAGGTGGCTGGCGGGTGTCTATTTCTCCAACTTTAGTTTAATCGAATTTGACTGCGCCCGGTCCTTGATGAAGGTCAAAACAGCAAACTTGATAAATCACCGTTGTGGTTTTGATGTGTAGGTAAGAAAGGTTCTTGCTAGAAGACCGTAGCAGCCACGTAAATTTTGCAACAACAAAGTAGAGGACGTCTATCTTGTTTTTGCAGGGCATGTTGTGATGTGATATGGTCAAGACATGATGTGATATACGTTATTGTATGAGATGATCATGTTTTGTAGAAGTTATTGGCAACTGGCAGGAGCCTTATGGTTGTCGCTTTATTGTATGAAATGCAAATGCCATGTAATTGCTTTACTTTATCACTATGTGTTAGCGATAGTTGTAGAAGCAATAGCTGGCGAGACGACCACAACGCTACGATGGAGATCAAGGTGTCAAGCTGGTGACGATGGAGATCATGATGGTGCTTTGGAGATGGAGATCAAAGGCACACGATGATGATGGCCATATCATGTCACATATTTTGGTTGCATGTGATGTTTATCTTTTATGCATCTTATTTTGCTTAGTACGGCGGTAGCATTATAAGATGATCCCTTACCAAAATTTCAAGGTATAAGTGTTCTCCCTGAGTATGCACCGTTGCGACAGTTCGTTGTGCTGGGACACCATGTGATGATCGGGTGTGATAAGCTCTACGTTCACATACAACGGGTGCAAGACAGTTTTGCACATGCGAAATACTCGGGTTAAACTTGACGAGCCTAGCATGTACAGACATGGCCTCGGAACACTGAAGACCAAAAGGTCGAACGTGAATCATATAGTAGATATGATCAACATAGAGATGTTCACCATTGAAAACTACTCTATCTCACGTGATGACCGGACATGGTTTAGTTGATATGGATCACGTGATCATTTAGATGACTAGAGGGATGTCTATTTAAGTGGGAGTTCTTAAGTAATATGATTAATTGAACTTTAATTTATCATGAATTTAGTCCTGATAGTGTTGGCAAACTATGTTGTAGATCAATAGCTCACGTTATAGCTCCCCGTTTATTTTTGATATGTTCCTAGAGAAAATAAGTTGAAAGATGATAGTAGCAATTATGCGGACTGGATTCGTGATCTGAGGATTATCCTCATTGTTGCACAGAAGAATTATGTCTTTGATGCACCACTAGGTGACGGACCTATTGCAGGAGCAGATGCAGACGTTATGAACGTTTGGCAAGCTCGGTATGATGACTACTTGATAGTTTAGTGCAGAATGCTTTACGGCTTAGAACCGGGACTTCAAAAACGTTTTGAATGCCACGGAGCATATAGGATGTTCCAAGAGCTTTGGTATTTCAGACTCATGCCCGAGTCGAGAGGTATGAGACCTCTGACAAAGTATTTTGCCTACAAGATGGAGGAGAATAGCTCACCCAATACTACAATCGCTTGAATGTCTAAGTACTACAATCACATGAATGTCTGAGCCGCTTCATCCAACAATACCGCTGAATCAAGAATCGACTAGTGATGACAAGAAATATGTATATACTCACGCCCACAACTCCTTTGTGTTTTACTCGTGCATATAATATCTACGCATAAACCTGGCTCGGATGCCACTGTTGGGGAACGTAGTATTTCAAAAAATCCCTATGATCACGCAAGATCTATCTAGGAGATGCATAGCAACGAGAGGGGAGAGTGTGTCCACATACCCTCGTAGACCGAAAGCGGAAGTGTTAAGTAACGCGGTTGATGTAGTCGAACGTCTTCATGATCCAACCGATCAAGTACCGAACGCACGGCACCTTCGCGATCTGCACATGTTCAGCTTGGTTACGTCCCTCGTACTCTTGATCCAGTTGAGGCCGAGGGAGAGTTTCGTCAGCACGCCGGCGTGATGACAGTGATGATGAAGTTACCGACGCATGGCTTCGCCTAAGCACTACAACGATATGAACGAGGTGGAAATCTGTGGAGGGGGGCACTGCACACGGCTAAGACAACTGTCAACTTGTGTGTCTATGGGGTGCCCCCCTACCCCGTATATAAAGGAGTGGAGAAGGGGAGGGCCGAACCTCTCTATGGCGTGCCCCAAGGGGGATTCCTACTCCTAGTAGGAGTAGGTTTCCCCCCTTCCCTAGTTGGAGTAGGAGAAGAAGGACAAAGGAGAAGGAGAGAAGGAAAGGGGGTCCGGCCCCCTCCCCAATTCAGATTGGGCTTAGGGGGCGCGCCCCCACTTGGATGCCTCCTTCTCTCTCCCACCATGGCCCATTAAGGCCCATTGACTCCCCGGGGGGTTCCGGTACCCCCCAGGTACTCCGGTAATTGCCCAAACTTATGCGAAACCATTCCAGTGTCCAAACATAGCCTTCTAGTATATCAATCTTTATGTCTAGACCATTTAGAGACTCATCGTCATGTCTGGATCACATCTGGGACTCCTAACTACCTTCGGTACATCAAAACACATAAACTCATAATATCGATCGTCATCAAACATTAAGCGTGCAGACCCTACGGGTTCGAGAACTATGTAGACATGACCGAGAATCACTTCCGGTCAATAACCAATAGCGGAACCTGGATGCTCATATTGGTTCCTACATATTCTACGAAGATCTTTATCGGAAAAACCGCATAACAACATACGTTGTTCCCTTTGTCATCGATATGTTACTTGCCCGAGATTTGATTGTCGGTATCTCAATGATACGTCTCTAACGTATCTATAATTTTTGATTGTTCCATGATATTATATTATCTGTTTTGGATATTTAATGGGCTTTATTATACACTTCTATATTATTTTTGGGACTAACCTACTAACCAAAGGCCCAGTGCAAATTGCTATTTTTTTGCCTATTTCAGTGTTTCGCAGAAAAGGAATATCAAACGGAATCCAAACGGAATGAAACCTTCGGGAGAGTGATTTCTGGAACAAACACAATCCAGGAGACTTGGAGTGGACGTCATGGAAGCATCGAGGAGGCCACGAGGTAAGGAGGCGCGCCCAGGGGGGGGAGCGCGCCCCCACCCTCGTGGCTCCCCTGACCGACTTCTTTCGCCTATATATACCCATATACCCCGAAAACATCCGAGAGCACCACAAAACCCTATTTCCACTGCCGCAACCTTCTGTACCCACGAGATCCCATCTTGGGGCCTTTTTCCGGAGCTCCGCCGGAGGGGAAATCGATCACGGAGGGCTTCTACATCAACACCATAGCCTCTCCGATGATGTGTGAGTAGTTTACCATAGACCTTTGGGTCCATAGTTATTAGCTAGATGGCTTCTTCTCTCTCTCTCTTTGGATCTCAATACAAAGTTCTCCTTGATCTTCTTGGAGATCTATTCGCTGTAGTTCTTTTTGCGGTGTGTTTGTCGGGATCCGATGAATTGTGGGTTTATGATCAAGATTATCTATGAACAATATTTGGTTCTTCTCTGAATTCTTTTATGTATGATTTGTTATATTTGCAAGTCTCTTCGAATTATCAGTTTGGTTTGGCCTACTAGATTGATCTTTCTTGCAATGGGAGAAGTGCTTAGCTTTGGGTTCAATCTTGCGGTGTCCTTTCCCAGTGACAGCAGGGGCAGCAAGGCACGTATTGTATTGTTGCCATCAAGGATAAAAAGATGGGGTTTATATCATATTGCTTGAGTTTATCCCTCTACATCATGTCATCTTGCCTAATGCGTTACTCTGTTCTTATGAACTTAATACTCTAGATGCATGCTGGATAGTGGTCGATGTGTGGAGTAATAGTAGTAGATGCGGAATCCTTTCGGTCTACTTGTCACGGACGTGATGCCTATATACATGATCATGCCTAGATATTCTCATAATTATGCACTTTTCTATCAATTGCTCGACAGTAATTTGTTCACCCATCGTAATACTTATGCTATTTTGAGAGAAGCCACTAGTGAAACCTATGGCCCCCGGGTCTATTTTCGATCATATAAGTTTCCAATCTATTTTACTTTGCAATCTTTACTTTCAATCTATATCATAAAAATACCAAAAATGTTTATCTTATTATCTCTATCTGATCTCACTTTTGCAAGTGACTATGAAGGGATTGACAACCCCTTTATCGCGTTGGTTGCAAGGTTCTTATTTGTTTGTGTAGGTGCGAGGTGACTTGCGTGTAGTCTCCTACTGGATTGATACCTTGGTTCTCAAAAATTGAGGGAAATACTTACGCTACTTTGCCGCATCACCCTTTCCTCTTCAAGGGAAAACCAACACAATGCTTAAGAGGTAGCAAGAAGGATTTCTGGCGCCGTTGCCGGGGAGATCTATGCCAAGTCAAGTCAAGTCAAGACATACCAAGTACCCATCACAAACTCTTATCCCTCGCATTACATTATTTACCATTTGCCTCTCGTTTTCCTCTCCCCCACTTCACCCTTGCCGTTTTATTTGCCCTCTTTTCCATTCACACTCTTTTTCTGTTTGCCTCTTTTTCGCTCGCTTCTTGTGTGCTTGTGTGTTGGATTGTTTGTCACAATAGCTCAAGACAATACTAAATTGTGTGATTTTTCCAATACCAACAATAATTATTTTATTAGCACTCCGATTGCTCCCCTTACCGATGCTGAATCTTGTGAAATTAATACTGCCTTGCTGAATCTTGTCATGAAAGATCAATTTGCTGGCCTTCCTAGTGAAGATGCCGCTACCCATTGATACGTCTCCAACGTATCTATAATTTTTGATTGCTCCATGCTATATTATCTACTGTTTTGACATTATTGGGCTTTATTATCCACTTTTATAGTATTTTTGGGACTAACCTATTAACCAGAGGCCCAGCCCAGAATTGTTGTTTTTGTGTGCCTATTTTAGGCTTTCAAAGAAAAGGAATATCAAACGGAGTCCAAAGGGAATGAAACCTTCGGAAACGTGATTTTCTAATCAGATAAGATCCAGGAGACTTGGACCCTCCGTCAAGAAAGCCACAAGGCGGTCACGAGGGTGCAGGGCGCGCCCCCATGCCTCGTAGGCCCCTCGAAGCTCCACCGACGTACTTCTTCCTCCTATATATATATCCACGTACCCCCAAACGATCGGGGACAGAGCCAAAAACTTAATTCCACCGCTGCAACTTTTTGTATCCACGAGATCCCATCTTGGGGCCTGTTCCGGAGCTCCGCCGGAGGGGGCATCGATCACGGAGGGCTTCTACATCATCATCCAAGCCCCTCCGATGAAGTGTGAGTAGTTTACTTCAGACCTACGGGTCCATAGTTAGTAGCTAGATGGCTTCTTCTCTCTTTTTGGATCTCAATACAATGTTCTCCCCCTCTCTTGTGGATATCTATTCGATGTAATCTTCTTTTTGTGGTGTGTTTGTTGAGACCGATGAATTGTGGGTTTATGATCAAGTCTATCTATGAATAATATTTGAATCTTCTCTGAATTATTTTATGTATGATTGGTTATCTTTGCAAGTCTCTTCGAATTATCAGTTTGGTTTGGCCTACTAGATTGGTTTTTCTTGCCATGGGAGAAGTGCTTAGCTTTGGGTTCGATCTTGCGGTGTCCTTTCCTAGTGACAGAAGGGGCAGCAAGGCACGTATTGTAGCGTTGCCATCGAGGATAACAAGATGGTTTTTTTTATCATATTGCATGAAACTATCCCTCTACATCATGTCATCTTGCTTAAGGCGTTACTATAACATCCCAAATTTTCAATTTGGAATGTTATACATTAGATCATCATGCATATCATATTTTATTTTGCATTTTGGTTGATCCTAGAAGTTCTACGCAACTCAATGACCCACGGAGAGAGTTGGGGATTTCGTTATTTTCATATTTGAGTTTGTCAAATTTTGAGAATAGGATCATTTGATTTTATTTATTTTATCATCAATTATTTCTATTACAAAAATATGAGAGAGGGAATAAAATGACTTTCCAAAAATAAAGAAATATTGAGGATTTAATAATAAAATCAAACAAGATTTTATTTTGAAGTTTTTCGGTGTTTTATTTGAATTTAGGAAAAATGTGCGTTTTTCAAAATTGCATTTAGGTCCCAAATAAATGTTCACCTTGTGCGGCTTGATTTTAGAAGCCCGTGAAAATTTATTTTGGAATTTTTGGAGTCCATTTAGTATTTCTTTTTATTTTTCTTCCGGGCGGAATTAAAAAAAACGAACCGACCTACGGGCCGTGTCCGACTAGGACTCCGGCCCGAGGGGGGCCTTTATAAGCCGGGGCAGCCCACCCCGAGGGAAACCCTAGCCAGCCCCAGCCCAGCCGCCGCCCCGCCCTAGCCGCCGCCGCTGTCGTTCGCTGCCGCCGGATCCCGCCGCCGAGGTTCGTCGCGCCTCGTTTTCCGTGCCGTCGTAAAAAAAGAGAGAGAAAAAAATAAATATCAGCGTTCGTCGTTTTTCTTTTTCTCGGATTAAATCCGCGATTTTTCTGATCGCGATTCCTGATCCGATTTTCGTTTTAGTATAACTTTTCGCTCGTTTATCGGAATCAGGCGATTCAAGCGCCTAGAGATTCGTCTCGAAACCCTCTATCCGTTTAACCAACTTAAACAAGATTTTGCTACTGTAAAATTTGCCCTAGATCCAGATTAGTAGAATGAAGTTGTTTTCTTTCGCCGTTTGACTTTCGTTGCTTCGTTCGAGTTGATTCTTTTTGCCAACCGGAGTTCTTAAATTGAACCTTCTGGTTAGATATCTTATTTGAGTTTTACCTGTGCATTAGATGAGTACTTATTGTATGCTTGTTTGTTTGTCTGCGATAGAATACCCGGAGTGCGCCGCCTGTTACTTTGAATCGTTAGGTTTCGCGGATCATCGGCAATGCAAGTAACACTTTGAGCATACCTTTCCTACTACCCAGTTTTATTGCATTAGATCAATCCTCACACAGTGCATGATTAGAATCTAATTAAATTGTGGGATGGGAAGTAGATGAGGTAGTACCTATTACCTGTTATTATAAAACCTTTGGGAGTTACTTCTACGTTTGCTTATTATGCCATGCTAGGCTAGTAGACGTGGATTGGGTGAGTGATATCCATGACAGATGTGAGATTGTTAATTAATGGTTTATCCAAGGTGGCAACTTAAACACACATCTGGGTGGATTGAGGCACCTGGATATTCCAGGACTTGCCTGTTTTCTTTTGGACCGCCACCCAAGCTGAAAGGGATCATGAGACTATTCATACTAGAAACTTCCATGTGCAGCCACAAGCTATTATGGGCTCTAGCATAGTTGACTAAGTCGTGCGAACTCTTATAGTGGTAGACTAGCAGATGTAGGGGATGTAGGTGGTACGGTCTACTCGATCGTAAGGTGCTAGCGCTTCTGAAAGACTATGTCTTGGTCATCCGTCTTCTCAAACACCATGTAGTGCGAGAAACCAAACGGAGGCGATCGAGTCTTGTGGGGAAAAGTGCGCAAACTAGTGTATAAACTAATCATGGTTAGCCGTGTCCCCGGTTATGGACGTCTTGAGTATCTAGTACTTGGATTATCATGTGAATCTGAACATGTTACTCTAAATTAATTTTGTTGGGTTATGTTTAATGATGAAGCTTAATTGGGATTGAGAATGCTGTCAACCATTCTCAATGTTTAACAACCACCATGATAGTTAAATAAATTTATTCCTTTGAAGTAGGGAAAAATTGGCTTTACGCAAAACTGTAACCATAGAGCTTTCCACCAGCCAAATATGCATATAGTATAGCTGTTTCATTCCATTACTCTCTATGTGTTACCTTGCCAGCATATTCCATGTGCTGACCCGTTTCGGGCTGCAACGTTAATGTTGCAGACTTTTCAGACGACGATTAAGGAGTTTTTAGGTCGTGGTTCTATACTTAGTGATGCCGTTGGAGTTGATGGACTCACTTATCTTCCAAGCCTTCCGTTGTTATCGTTATTAGATGGCCTTAAGCCATATTTATTGTAATAAGTTCTCTTTTGAGACACTCGATGTAATAAGTGTGTGATTGCTACTCTGCTATAAATCCTCCGAGTATTGTGTGGTGTCAGCATTACTGATCCAGGGATGACACCGGAACACAGAGATAAGACCGTTTGAGGTCTGGTCGCTACAGAGATGGTATCAGAGCACACGCTGACTGTAGGACACGACCACTAAGCAAAAGACCTAGATCACTATTCACTCTCTTCTCTTCTGACCTCTCATCTTTTCTACTCTTTAGGATGACGGATGCAAGGAACAAGTTCACACAACCGGATGAAGATACACCCTTTGGACGTCACTTGAAGGAAGTCACTAGATACCTGAACATAGGAGTACCAAGCTTCACGGGAACCTACAACGCCACTTTACCTGAAGAAGAGCGCTGGATGATTCAAGTTCAAGTTCCAGGAAGGACGTTCATGCCAGTCACTGAGCCCATAGAGTTTTCTTTTGATGCACCAACTTGGAGTCTAGGAAAGAGCATGGCAGCTCACATCGCCATGGGACGCATTGGAGAAGTTTACCGCAAGGATCTCAAGGATACTATCTACCAGATTTGTGGGCGCCGAGATGAGCACTAGGAGATGATCAGCACCAGGAAGGATAGATCAATCACAACTTTTATCCAGGAGTTAAACCAGCACATTCGACGACAGGAGAAACAGATGTGCACCGACATGATAGATCTGAAGAAGGCTAAGACTAGAATCAAGGAACTGGAGGAAGAACTCAAGGCTACACGAGAAGATTATGAAGAGGAAATTGAAGTATTGGTGGAGAAGAATGACGACCTGATCAAGAAGATTGGAATATTTATGGGAGGCCCTACGCTAGTAGATGAAGACGAAGAACCCCAGGAGATTAGCGTGGAAGACTACATCATCATCGACAGCACTGACTCGGAAGCAGATAGTAGCGATGATGACTATGTTGATGAAGCTGGAGCAGATATTATGGAGTCAACGACCGAAGAATATTTCTAGTAGACCACCTCATTAGTAGTAGTAGTCCACCATGTAAATATAGTAGCCCGAGCACTTTTGCGATAGATAGATCGATTGTATGCCCTTGTTTGATTGATTGAAGTGAATTGTTTGTTTTTGCCTCATGTGCATATGGGTAGTGTTTTCTCTTTAGACCCCCTCTATTCTTATATCTCATCTCTTCTAAAACCCTCAGATGCCTCCGAGACGTGACCTCGGATTTGCCTTTCCACCGGAGCTCACCCAGTTGATCCAGCAGCAGAACACATTGATGCAGTTGCTAGTCCAGAATCAGAATCAGGGGAACAACAACAACAACCCACCACCACCACCACCACATGTTGACCACTTAGCCCGTTTTCTTAGGCTGAATCCGCCGGTGTTTTCCAGTAGCACCGAGCCGATAGTAGCAGATGATTGGCTCCGCAAGACAGCTAGGGAATTGACCACAGTAGGATGCACAGATGCGGAGAAGGTGAAGTTTGCCGCACATCAGCTAGAAGGACCCACAGCATCATGGTGGGAGAATTTCACAGCCACTTTCCCAGTCGACACTGTCACATGGGACCAGTTTCAACAGGCTTTTCGTACTGCACATGTTTCAGCAGGAGCTATGGCCATGAAGAAGCGTGAGTTTCACAACTTGTGTCAAGGAGGAAGGACAGTTGGCCAGTATGTGGAGGACTTTAGTAAGTTAGCACGTTATGCCCCAGATGACGTCGCTACGGATGCAGCTAAGCAGGAGAAGTTTCTAGAAGGACTGAATGATGAGTTGAGCATGCAGTTGATGGTAGCCACCTTCAACAACTACTAGGAGTTGGTAGATCGTGCTCTTATGATTGAAGGGAAGCAGCAGCAAATTGAGAATCGCAAGAGGAAGTATGGACAAGGAAAGTACAATTCAGGAGCTCAGCAGAAGCCACGTTTTACCCCTAGACCGGGAGGACATTTTTAGCATACCCATGGAGGAAGTAGCTCGCACAATCACAATGGCACCAAGAATGATAATGGCAACGGAGGAAGCAACGGCCAGAACCGCACCAACCCCTCAACCCCAGCCAAGAAGGACTTGAGCCAAGTCATTTGCTTTAAGTGTTCGAAGACCGGACATTATGCCAATGAATGTCCTGAAGGCCAAAATGGCAATGGAAGTTCTGGGAAGAAGCCGAACCCTTTCAACAGGGGACAGGTGAACCATGTTAGCATGGAGGAGGTTGAAGCTCAACCTGATGCAGTAATAGGTAAGTTTTTGGTTAAGTCATTTACTGCACTCGTTCTTTTTGATACTGGTGCATCGCATTCATACATCTCAAGGGGATTTGTGGATAAGTATAACCTACCAACCCAAGCCCTTAGGTCACCCATGTTAGTAACCTCGCCCGGAGCAGAGTATGTGGCTAGTCTATGGTGTGATCGGTTACCATTAAGGATTGGTAACTATGTTTTTCCCTCAGACCTAATAGTATTGGAATCCCAAGGATTGGATGTGATATTAGGCATGGATTGGCTATCAAAGTATGAAGGGAATATTGAATGTGCTAGTAAGTCAATTTTGCTTACCACCCCAGAAGGGAGAAGGATCAAGTATGTATCCCGGCATGTGCCAAAGAGGACTCAAGTAAATTGCTTAACAGGAGTTGTGCGGGAGGAAGTATCAGTGGTAAGGGATTTCCCTGATGTATTTCCAGATGAGTTGCCAGGCATGCCACCGGATAGAGATATTGAGTTTTTGATTGAGCTATTGCCAGGCACAGGGCCAATATCAAAGAGACCATATAGGATGCCAGCAAAGGATTTGGTGGAAATTAAGAAGCAGATTAAGGAGTTACTGGATAAGGGATATATTCGCCCAAGTTCTTCGCCTTGGGGATCGCCAGTACTTCTAGTGGAGAAGAAGGATGGATCGTTAAGGATGGTTGTTGATTATCGAGGATTGAATGAAGTAACGATCAAAAACAAGTACCCACTACCAATGATCAATGATCTGTTTGATCGATTGCAAGGAGCTAAGGTATTTTCCAAGATCGATCTGCGATCAGGATACCACCAGTTGAGGATTCGAGAACAGGATATTCCGAAAACAGCTTTTACCACCAGGTATGGGTTGTATGAGTATACCGTTATGTCATTTGGTCTGACTAACGCACCTGCCTATTTTATGAACATGATGAACAAAGTGTTTATGGAGTTTTTGGATAAGTTCGCCGTAGTGTTCATTGATGATATCCTGGTTTATTCAAATAATGAAGAGGAGCATAAGGAACATTTGCGTTTGGTACTTGGAAAGCTCAGAGAACATCAATTATATGCCAAGTTCAGCAAATGTGAGTTTTGGTTAAAGGAAGTAGGATTCCTCGGACACATTATATCTGGAGAAGGTATAGCAGTTGATCCCACTAAAGTTGAAACCGTGACCAAGTGGGAAGCCCCAACAACAGTTGGAGAGATCCGGAGTTTTCTTGGACTCGCAGGATACTACCGGAGATTTATTGAGAATTTCTCAAAGATTGCAAAGCCTATGACTGAGTTGTTAAAGAAGGATACCAAGTTCATATGGACAGAGGAATGTGAGGCTAGTTTCCAGGAGTTGAAGAAACGTTTGGTTACCTCACCAGTGTTGATTTTGCCAGACCAGACCAAGGATTATGAGGTGTATTGCGATGCTTCACGTCGAGGACTTGGAGCAGTGCTTATGTAGGAAGGGAGAGTTGTTTCATATGCCTCAAGACAACTGAAGCCTCATGAGTTGAATTATGCCATGCATGATTTGGAGTTAGCAGCCGTAGTGCATGCATTCAAGACATGGAGACATTTCCTCATTGGAAATCATTGTGAGGTGTACACAGATCATAAGAGTTTGAAGTACATTTTCACACAGAAGGAGTTAAATCTCAGACAAAGGAGATGGTTGGAGCTTATCAAGGATTATGATATGAAATTGCATTATCATCCTGGAAAGGCTAAAGTAGTAGCTGACGCATTAAGCCGTATGAGCCATGTCAATACGTTAATGACGGGAGAAATACCAAGGGAGTTAGCCAAAAATCTTCGTGAACTATGTTTGGAAATAGTTCCGAGAGGTTAGGTAGCAGCATTGGAGATTCAGTCAACTTTGATGGATAAAATCAGGGAAGCTCAGAAAGCTGACAAAGAGATTGCCGCTATAAAGCAGAAACTGAGCAAAGGAAAAGCTAAAGGATTTCGTGAGGATGAGCACGACACCCTATGATTTGAGGACCATGTTTACGTGCCCAATGACCCGGAGATCAGGAAGTTGATACTGCAAGAGGCACACGACTCACCATATTCAATTCACCCAGGAAACACCAAGATGTATTTGGATTTGAAGGATATTTTCTAGTGGACCGGAATGAAGAAGGATATTGCGGAGTATGTAGCAGTTTGTGATGTATGTCAGAGAGTAAAGGCAGAGCATCAGAAGCCAGCAGGATTGTTACAACCATTGCCGATACCCGAATGGAAGTGGCATAAGCTAGGCATGGATTTTATCATGGGATTACTCAGGACTCGTTCTGGCTATGACTCGATTTGGGTTGTAGTTGATCGATTGACGAAGGTAGCTCATTTCATCCCAGTAAAGACCACGTATACCAGTGCTAAGTTGGCAAAGATATACATGACCAGGATCGTATGTTTGCATGGAGTTCCAAGGAGTATCGTATCAGATAGAGGAACCCAGTTTACCTCAAAGTTCTGGAAGCAGTTGCATGAAACTTTGGGTACCAGGCTAGAATTCAGTACAGCTTTTCATCCACAGACAGATGGACAGACCGAGAGAGTCAATCATATTTTGGAGGATATGCTGAGAGCTTGTGCGCTAGATTACGGATCTGGTTGGGACGATAATTTGCCATATGCAGAGTTCTCTTACAACAACAGTTATCAAACCAGTTTAAAGATGGCCCCTTTCGAAGCTTTGTATGGAAGGAGGTGCAGGACACCGTTGTCATGGGACGAAGTTGGAGACCGCCAGTTGTTTGGACATGACTTGATTAAAGAGTCTGAACAGAAGGTGAAGTTGATTCGCGATAGGCTCAAGGTAGCCCAGTCCAGACAGAAGAGTTATGCAGATTCTAAACGAAAGGAGACAGTTTATGAAGTCGGAGATAGAGCTTATCTTCGAGTATCTCCACTTCGAGGAACAAAGCGTTTTGGAGTTAAAGGGAAGTTAGCACCATGATTTGTAGGACCCTATCGAGTTTTGGAGCGTATGGCAGAAGTAGCCTACAAGTTGGAATTGCCCGAAGGATTGTCAGGAGTACATGATGTGTTCCATGTTTCTCAGTTAAAGAAATGTCACGCGGAGATGGCTGACATACCGTTGAGAGATACAGTGCTTTTGGAAACTATTCAGTTGGATAACGATTTGACCTACGAGGAGAAACCAATTAAGATCCTCGAGTTTGCCAGCCGAGTTACCCGCAGCAAGGTTATTAAGTTTTGAAAAGTTCAGTGGAGCCACCACACGGAGGATGAAGCCACCTGGGAGCAAGAGGAAGATTTGCTCAAAGACCACCCTCACCTATTTTCTAGCCAACCCGAATCTCGAGGGCGAGATTCATCTTAAGGGGGTAGGTTTGTAACATCCCAAATTTTCAATTTGGAATGTTATACATTAGATCATCATGCATATCATATTTTATTTTGCATTTTGGTTGATCCTAGAAGTTCTACGCAACTCAATGACCCACGAAGAGAGTTGGGGATTTCGTTATTTTCATATTTGAGTTTTCTCAAATTTTGAGAATAGGATCATTTGATTTTATTTATTTTATCATCAATTATTTCTATTACAAAAATATGAGAGAGGGAATAAAATGACTTTCCCAAAATAAAGAAATATTGAGGATTTAATAATAAAATCAAATAAGATTTTATTTCATAGTTTTTCGGTGTTTTATTTGAATTTAGGAAAAATGTGCGTTTTTCAAAATTGCATTTAGGTCCCAAATAAATGTTCACATTGTGCGGCTTGATTTTAGAAGCCCGTGAAAATTTATTTCGGAATTTTTGGAGTCCGTTTAGTATTTCTTTTTATTTTTCTTCCAGGCGGAATTAAAAAAAAAACGAACCGACCTACGGGCCGTGTCCGACTAGGACTCCGGCCCGAGGGGGGGCCTTTATAAGCTGGGGCAGCCCACCCCGAGGGAAACCCTAGCCAGCCCCAGCCCAGCCGCCGCCCTAGCCGCCGCCGCCGACGACGACGATGCCGCGCCGCCGCCGTCGTCCGCCGCCGCCGCTGCCTGATCTCACCGCCGAGGTTCGTCGTGCCTCGTTTTCCGTGCCATCATAAAAAAAAGAGAAAAAAATATCAGCGTTCGTCGTTTTTCTTTTTCTCGGATTAAATCCGCGATTTTTCTGATCGTGATTCCTGATCCGATTTTCGTTTTAGTATAACTTTTCGCTCGTTTATCGGAATCAGGCGATTCAAGCGCCTAGAGATTCGTCTCAAAACCCTCTATCCGTTTAACCAACTTAAACAAGATTTTGCTACTATAAAATTTGCCCTAGATCCAGATTAGTAGAATGAAGTTGTTTTCTTTCGCCGTTTGACTTTCGTTGCTTCGTTCGAGTTGATTCTTTTTGCCAACCGGAGTTCTTAAATTGAACCTTCTGGTTAGATCTCTTATTTGAGTTTTACCTATGCATTAGATGAGTACTTATTGTATGCTTGTTTGTTTGTCTGTGATAGAATACCCGGAGTGCACCGCCTTTTACTTCGAATCGTTAGGTTTCGCGGATCATCAGCAAGGGAAGTAACACTTTGATCATACCTTTCCTACTACCCAGTTTTATTGCATTAGATCAATCCTCACACAGTGCATGATTAGGATCTAATTAAATTGTGGGATGGGAAGTAGATGAGGTAGTACCTATTACCTGTTATTATCAAACCTTTGGGAGTTACTTCTACGTTTGCTTATTATGCCATGCTAGGCTAGTAGACGTGGATTGGGTGAGTGATATCCATGACAGATGTGAGATTGTTAATTAATGGTTTATCTAAGGTGGCAACTTAAACACACATCTGGGTGGACTGAGGCACCTGGATATTCCAGGACTTGCCTGTTTTCTTTTGGACCGCCACCCAGACTCAAAGGGATCATGAGACTATTCATACTAGAAACTTCCGTGTGCAGCCACAAGCTATTATGGGCTCTAGCATAGTTGACTAAGTCGTGTGAACTCTTACAGTGATAGACTAGCAGATGTAGGGGATGTAGGTGGTACGGTCTACCCGATCGTAAGGTGCATGCGCTTCTGAAAGACTATGTCTCGGTCATCCGTCTTCTCAAACACCATGTAGTGCGAGAAACCAAACGGAGGCGATCGAGTCTTGTGGCGAAAAGTGTGCAAACCTCTGCAGAGTGTATAAACTAATCATGGTTAGCCGTGTCCCCGGTTATGGACGTCTTGAGTATCTAGTACTTGGATTATCATGTGAATCTGAACATGTTACTCTAAATTAATTTTGTTGGGTTATGTTTAATGATGAAGCTTAATTGGGATTGAGAATGCTGTCAACCATTCTCAATGTTTAACAACCACCATGATAGTTAAATAAATTTATTCCTTTGAAGTAGGGAAAAATTGGCTTTACGCAAAACTGTAACCATAGAGCTTTCCACCAGCCAAATATGCATATAGTATAGCTGTTTCATTCCATTACTCTCTATGTGTTACCTTGCCAGCATATTCCATGTGCTGACCCGTTTCGGGCTGCAACGTTAATGTTGCAGACTTTTCAGACGACGATTAAGGAGTTTTTAGGTCGCGGTTCTACACTCAGTGATGCCGTTGGAGTTGATGGACTCGCTTATCTTCCAAGCCTTCAGCTGTTATCGTTATTAGATAGCCTTAAGCCATATTTATTATAATAAGTTCTCTTTTGAGATACTCGATGTAATAAGTGTGTGATTGCTACTCTGCTATAAATCCTTCGAGTACTGTGTGGTGTCAGCATTACTGATCCAGGGATGACACCGGAGCACAGAGATCAGACCGTTTGAGGTCTGGTCGCTACAGTTACTCTGTTTTTAACTTAATACTCTAGATGCATGCTGGATAGCGGTCGATGAGTGGAGTAATAGTAGTAGATGCAGGCAGGAGTCGGTCTACTTGTCTCGGACGTGATGCCTATATACATGATCATACCTAGATATTCTCATAACTATGCTCAATTCTGTCAATTGCTCAACAGTAATTTGTTCACCCACCGTAGAATACTTATGCTCTTGAGAGAAGCCGCTAGTGAAACCTATGGCCCCCGGGTCTCTTTCTCATCATATCAATCTCCATCACTTTATTATTGCTTTGCTTTTACTTTTTACTTTACATCTCTATAACAAAAATACCAAAAATATTATTTATCGTCTCTATCAGATCTCACTTTCGTAAGTGACCGTGAAGGGATTGACAACCCCTAAGCGCATTGGTTGCGTTGAGCTATTGTTTTTATGTAGGTATGAGGGACTCGCGCGTAGCCTCCTACTGGATTGATACCTTGGTTCTCAAAAACTAAGGGAAATACTTACGCTACTTTGCTGCATCATCCTCTCCTCTTTGGGGAAATCCAACGCAGTGCTCAAGAGGTAGCAAGAAGAATTTCGGGCGCCGTTGCCGGGGAGTTTGCGCAAAAGTCAACATACCAAGTACCCATCGCAATCCCTATCTCCCGCATTACATTATTTGCCATTTTCCTCTCGTTTTCCTCTCCCCCACTTCACCCTTGCCGTTTTATTCGCCCTCACTCTCTATCCTCCCTCTCTCTCTATTTGCCTCTTTTTGCCCGTTTGCTTTTTGTTTGCTTGTGTGTTAGTTTGTTTGCTTGTCGTTATGTCAAGTCCGTTACCTTCTGCCTCTATGTCTGAAATTGGGGAAATTATTGTTGATATGGACAATAATAATATCATGAAAAATTCTGACGCTCCTGCTAAAGAACCTACCATCTTTCATACAAAAAAATTCCATGTTGGTAGTGGTAATATTATTGGAAAAGGAGTTATTCAAGATTTCTTTACTTGTGTCGGTGCTTTACCTTCTATGGGTAGTTCTATCCTTCACAGAACTAGTAGTCTTGAGGACGCTATTGCCATGCTTGTAGTTGAACTTGAAAGACAATTCATGCACATGCATCCTTCCATACAAAGGATTTTTCTAGAATTTTCTAATATTGAGCATTCTTGTGTTAAGCGTGCCGCTACTATCTTTTTGGCTCATGAGTTTAGATTCATAATAAAAGAAGCCAAAGAAATCTTTGCGCATTATAGGGTGGACGCTTGCCATCCTCCCATAGAGGCTATCCTCTTTGATCAAGAAGAAATAATGCGTTTTCAATCTCTAGACTATGTTGCTTTCAATGAAAATCTTAGAAAAAGGGTTCCTACCAATGTTTTAGTTGATAGAATTTCTGAACTTAATGATGATTTGGCTATTCAAAATAATGAACTAGGATATTCTCTTGAATATAGGCTCACAAAGTTCTGTCAAAAGAATGCTTATAATGATGAATTGGTTGTGCATTATGAAGGACCAAAGGAGGAACCTATACCTCCCAAGGTTGATCTTGGGGACTTTTGTCCCGTTAAATTTAGTCCTTTTGATTAATTTTGCTTGCCACAAAGAAAACTTGCAGCCGAACGTAGAGAATATGAAATGAGTTTTAATAATCTATCTTACTATTATGGCAATACCTAGATATATTCTTGCTTGTTATGCCTAGCTAGGGGCGTTAAACGATAGCGCTTGTTGGGAGGCAACCCAATTTTATTTTTATTCCTTGCTTTTTGATCTTGTTTAGTAATAAATAAATTATTTAGCCTCTATTTTGGTTGTGTTTTTTTGTGTTTAATTAGTGTTTGTGCCAAGTAGAGCCGTTGGGAAGACTTGGGGAAAGTCTTGTTGAACTTGCTGTAAAAAACAGAAACTTTAGCGCTCACGAGAACTGCTGTCATTTTTATTTGGAAAGTTCTACTTAGTTAATTCTTTTTGAATATGATTAATAGATAAATTCCTCACGTCCAGAAATTTATTTTAGAATTTTTCGGGTTCCAGATCTTGCGCTAGCTACAGATTACTACAGACTGTTCTGTTTTTGACAGATTCTGTTTTTCGTGTGTTGTTTGCTTATTTTGATGAATCTATGGCTAGTAAAATAGTTTATATTCCATAGAGAAGTTGGAATACAGTAGGTATAACACCCATATAAATAAATAATGAGTTCATTACAGTACCTTGAAGTGGTCTTTTGTTTTCTTTCGCTAATGGAGCTCACGAGATTTTCTACTTTAAGTTTTGTGTTGTGAAGTTTTCAAGTTTTGGGTAAAGATTTGATGGATTATGGAATAAGGAGTGGCAAGAGCCTAAGTTTGGGGATGCCCAAGGCACCCCAAGGTAAAATTCAAGGACAACCAAAAGCCTAAGCTTGGGGATGCCCCGGAAGGAATCCCCTCTTTCGTCTTCGTCCATCGGTAACTTTACTTGGAGCTATATTTTTATTCACCACATCATATGTGTTTTGCTTGGAGCGTCTTTTATGATTTGAGTCTTTGCTTGTTACTCTACCACAATCATCCTTGCTGTACAAACCTTTTGAGAGAGCCATACATGATTTGGAATTTGATAGAATACTCTATGTGCTTCACTTATATCTTTTGAGCTTTATAGTTTTGCTCTAGTGCTTCACTTATATCTTTTAGAGCACGGTGGTGGATTTGTTTTATAGAAACTATTGATCTCTCATGCTTCACTTAGATTATTTTGAGAGTATTAATAGCATGGTAATTTTCTTAAAATCCTAATATGCTTGGTATGCAAGATTAATAATAAAACTTTCGTATGAGTGTGTTGAATACTAAGAAAAGTTTGATGCTTGATGATTGTTTTGAGATATGGAGGTAATAATATCAAAGTCATGCTAGTTGAGTAGTTGTGAAATTGAGAAATACTTGTGTTGAGGTTTGCAAGTCCCATAGCATGCACGTATGGTAAACTTTATGCAACAAATTTGAAACATGAGGTGTTATTTGATTGTCTTCCTTATGAGTGGCGGTCGGGGACGAGTGATGGTCTTTTCCTACCAATCTATCCCCCTAGGAGCATGCGCGTAGTGCCGAAGTTTTTGATGACTTGTAGATTTTTTCAATAAGTGTGTGAGTTCTTTATGACTAATGTTGAGTCCATGGATTATACGCACTCTCACCCTTCCATCCTTGCTAGCCTCTTCGGTACCGTGCATTGCCCTTTCTCACATTGAGAGTTGGCGCAAACTTCGCCGGTGCATCCAAACCCCATGATATGATATGCTCTTTCACACATAAACCTCCTTATATCTTCCTCAAAACAGCCACCATACCTACCTATTATGGCATTTCCATAGCCATTCCAAGATATATTGCCATGCAACTTTCCATCATTCCGTTCATCATGACACATTCATCATTGTCGTATTGCTTAGCATGTTCATGTAGTTGACATAGTATTTGTGGCAAAGCCAACGTTCATAATTCTTTCATACATGTCACTCTTGGTTCATTGCATATCCCCGTACACCGCCGGAGGCATTCATATATAGTCATCTTTGTTCTAGTATCGAGTTGTAATCATTGAGTTGTAAATAAATAGAAGTGTGATGATCATCATTATTAGAGCATTGTCCAAAGTGAGGAATAAAAAAAAGGCCATAAAAAAGAGAAGGCCCCCCAAAAAATAAAGGCCATAAAAAAAGAGAAGGCCCAAAAAATGAGAGAAAAAGAGAGAAGGGACAATGTTACTATCTTTTTTACCACACTTGTGCTTCAAAGTAGCACCATGATCTTCATAGTAGAGAGTCTCTCATGTTATCACTTTCATATACTAGTGGGAATTTTTCATTGTAGAACTCGGCTTGTATATTCCAACAATGGGCCTCCTCAAGTGCCCTAGGTCTTCGTGAGCAAGCAAGTTGGATGCACACCCACTAGTTTCTTTTCTTGAGCTCTCATACATTTATAGCTCTAGTGCATCCGTTGCATGGCAATCCCTACTCCTTGCATTAACATCAACCGGTGGGCATCACCATAGCCCATTGATTAGCCTCGTTGATGTGCGACTTTCTCTCTTTTTGTCTTCTCCACATAACCCCCTCATTATATTCTATTCCATCCATAGTGCTATGTCCATGGCTCGCGCTCATATATTGCGTGAAAGTTTATAGGTTTGAGATTACTAAAGTATGAAACAATTGCTTGGCTTGTCATCGGGGTTGTGCATGATGAGAGCATTCTTGTGTGACGAAAATGAACATGACTAAACTATATGATTTTGTAGGGACGAACTTTCTTTGGCCATGTTATTTTGAGAAGACATAATTGCTTAGTTAGTATGCTTGAAGTATTATCATTTTTATGTCAATATGAACTTTTGTCTTGAATCTTTCAGATCTGAATATTCATACCACAATTAAAAAGAATTACATTAAAATTATGCCAAGTAGCACTCCACATCAAAAATTATGTTTTTATTTACCTGCTCGAGGACGAGCAGGAATTAAGCTTGGGGATGCTTGATACGTCTCCAACGTATCTATAATTTTTGATTGCTCCATGCTATATTATCTACTGTTTTATACATTATTGGGCTTTATTATCCACTTTTATATTATTTTTGGGACTAACCTATTAACCGGAGGCCCAGCCCAGAATTGCTGTTTTTTGCCTGTTTTAGGGTTTCGAAGAAAAGGAATATCAAACGGAGTCCAAACGGAATGAAACCTTCGGAAACGTGATTTTCTCATCAGATAAGATCCAGGAGACTTGGACCCTCCATCAAGAAAGCCATGAGGTGGTCACAAGGGTGGAGGGCGCCCCCCTAGGGCGCGCCCCCTGCCTCGTGGGCCCCTCGAAGCTCCATCGATGTAATTCTTCCTCCTATATATATCCACGTACCCCCAAACGATTGGGGACGGAGCCAAAAACGTAATTCCACCACCGCAACTTTCTGTATCCACGAGATCCCCTCTTGGGGCCTGTTCCGGAGCTCCACCGGAGGGGGCATCGATCACGGAGGGCTTCTACATCATCATCCAAGCCCCTCTGATGTAGTGTGAGTAGTTTACTTCAGACCTACGGGTCCATAGTTAGTAGCTAGATGGCTTCTTCTCTCTTTTTGGATCTCAATACAATGTTCTCCCCCTCTCTCCTGGAGATCTATTCGATGTAATCTTCTTTTTGCGGTGTGTTTGTTGAGACCGATGAATTGTGGGTTTATGATCAAGTCTATCTATGAATAATATTTGAATCTTCTCTGAATTATTTTATGTATGATTGGTTATCTTTGCAAGTCTCTTCGAATTATCAGTTTGGTTTGGCCTACTAGATTGGTTTTTCTTGCCATGGGAGAAGTGTTTAGCTTTGGGTTCGATCTTGCGGTGTCCTTTCCCAGTGACAGAAGGGGCAGCAAGGCACATATTGTATCGTTGCCATTGAGGATAACAAGGTGAGGTTTTTATCATATTGCATGAAACTATCCCTCTACATCATGTCATCTTGCTTAAGACGTTACTCTGTTTTTAACTTAATACTCTAGATGCATGCTGGATAGCGGTCGATGAGTGGAGTAATAGTAGTAGATGCAGGCAGGAGTCGGTCTACTTGTCTCGGACGTGATGCCTATATACATGATCATACCTAGATATTCTCATAACTATGCTCAATTCTGTCAATTGCTCAACAATAATTTGTTCACCCACCGTAGAATACTTATGCTCTTGAGAGAAGCCACTAGTGAAACCTATGGCCCCGGGTCTCTTTCTCATCATATCAATCTCCATCACTTTATTATTTCTTTGCTTTTACTTTGCTTTTACTTTTTACTTTGCATCTCTATACCAAAAATACCCAAAATATTATTTATCATCTCTATCAGATCTCACTTTCGTAAGTGACCGTGAAGGGATTGACAACCCCTAAGCGCATTGGTTGCGTTGAGCTATTGTTTTTGTGTAGGTACGAGGGACTCACGCGTAGCCTCCTACTGGATTGATACCTTGGTTCTCAAAAACTGAGGGAAATACTTACGCTACTTTGCTGCAGCATCCTCTCTTCTTCGGGGAAATCCAATGCAGTGCTCAAGAGGTAGCACCCATCTAAACAACTTTGTTGATTTGTGTGACATGCAAAAGAAAAAGGACGTGGATAATGATATTGTTAAATTGAAGCTATTTCCATTTTCGCTTAGAGATCGTGCTAAAACTTGGTTTTGTTCTTTGCCTAAAAATTAGTATTGATTCTTGGAATAAGTGCAAAGATGCTTTTATCTCTAAGTATTTTACTCCTGCTAAGATCATCTCTCTTAGAAACGATATTATGAATTTTAAGCAACTAGATCATGAGCATGTTGCACAATCTTGGGAGAGGATGAAATTAATGATTCGTAATTGCCCTACTCATGGTTTGAATTTATGGATGATCATACAATTTTTTTATGCCGGATTGAATTTTGCTTCTAGAAATCTTGTAGATTCGGCCGCGGGAGGCACTTTTATGGAAATCACTTTAGGAGAAGCTACCAAACTCCTAGATAATATTATGGTTAATTATTCTCAATGGCACATCGAAAGATCTACTAGTAAAAAGGTTCATGCAATAGAAGAAATTAATGTTTGGAGTGGAAAGATGGATGAACTTATGAAGTTGTCTGCTAATAAGAGTTCTCCTATTGATCCTAATGATATGCCTTTGTCTACTTTGATTGTAGAGAAATTGTCTAAGATTGATGAGTTGGCTAGGAACGTGGATATAATTTCTCTTGATGTTGATTATTTGAAACTTAGATCTATTCCACCTAAGCATGATATCAGTGAGTCTCTCAAAGCCATGAGAATTTCCATTGATGAGTGCAAAGAAAGAACTGCTAGGATGTGTGCAAAAAAAAGATTGCTTTATGAAAGCGTGTTCTTCTAGTTTTCATGATAATAATGATGAAGATCTAAAAGTGATTGATGTGTCTCCTATTAAACCTTTGTTTTGCAATATGAATCTTGATAATGATGGGACTAGAGATGAGTCAACTATAGTTAAAAGTCACCCCAATGATTTGGAGTTTTTAGATCTTGATGCAAAAATTGGTAAAAGTGGGATTGAAGAGGTCGAAACTTTACATAGCAATGAACCCACTATTTTGGATTTCAAGGAATTTAATTATGATAATTTTTATTTAATAGATTGTATTTCCTTGTTGCAATCCGTGTTAAATTCTCCTCATGCTTATAGTCAAAATAAAGCTTTTACCAAACATATAGTTGATGCTTTAATGTAATCTTATGAAGAAAAGCTTGAATCAAAAGTTTCTATCCCTAGAAAACTTTATGATGACTGGGAACCTACTACTAAAATTAAGATTAAAGATCATGAATGCTATGATTTATGTGATTTGGTTGCTAGTGTTTCCACGATCCCAAAAACTTTGTATGATGTGTTAGGTTTCCGTGAATTTGATGATTGTTCTTTAAACTTGCATCTTCGGATTCCAGCATTAAGAAACTGATAACCCACAAGCATAGGGGATCAACTGTAGCCTCTTTCGATAAGTAAGAGTGTCGAACCCAACGAGGAGCTAAAGGTAGAACAAATATTCCCTCAAGTTCTATCGACCACCGATACAACTCTACGCACGCTTAACGTTCGCTTTACCTAGAACAAGTATGAAACTAGAAGTACTTTGTAGGTGTTTTTGGATAGGTTTGAAAGATAATAAAGAGCGGGTAAACAAAAAGTAGGGGCTGTTTAGATGAAGAAACAACTAAGTTAGTTTTAGTAGAGAGCTTGTTGTCACACAAGAAAGTTATTTGTCCCTAGGCAATCGATAACTAGACCGGTAATCATTATTGCAATTTTATTTGAGGGAGAGGCATAAGCTAACATACTTTATCTTCTTGGATGATATGCACTTATGATTGGAAATCTAGCAAGCATCCGTAACTACTAAAGATCATTAAGGTAAAACCCAACCATAGCATTATAAGGCATCAAGTCCTCTTTGTTCCCATACGCAAACAACCTTCTTACTCGGGTCTGTGTTTCTATCACTCACGCCACTCACCATAAGCAAATCATGAACATATTGCAAACCCTACAGCGGAGATCCCTCATGCTTGCACAACACGGAGAGCACCATAGGACAGCACCAGTAATAAAACATGCAACTCAAACCAATCACGATCATCAATTAATCCATAGGACAAAACGGATCTACTCAATCATCATAGGATAGCCATACATCATTGGGAAATAATATATAGCGTTAAGCACCATGTTTAAGTAGAGATTATAGCAGGTAAAAGAGGGGTTACACCGCTGCATAGAGGGGGAAGAATTGGTGATGATGGCGGTGAAGTTGTTGGTGTAGATCGCGGTGATGATGATGGCCCCGGCGGCGTTCCGGCGCCACCGGAAGAGAGGGGGAGAGAGCCCCCCCCCCTCTTCTTCTTCCTTGACCTTCTACCTAGATGGGAGAAGGGTTTCCCCTCTGGTCCTTGGTCTCCATGGCATGGGAGGGGCGAGAGCCCCTCTGAGATTGGATATGCCTCTCTGTCTCTCTTTGTTTCTGTGTTCCCTGATTCTGCCCTTTCACCGTTTCTTAAATTCCCAGAGATCCATAACTCCGATTGGGCTGAATTTTGTACATGATTTTTATCCGGATATTAGATTTCTTGTGGTGAAAGAAGGGCACCAACCGCCTTACGGGGTGGCCACAAGGGCAAAGGGCACGCCTGACCCCCTGGGGTGCGCCCCCTGCCTTGTGGCCCCCTTGGGCATCATCTCGCATTGATTTTTCTTCCCAAAAATCACATATATTTCAAAAAAAATCCGTCAGTTTTTATCCTGTTTGGACTCCGTTTGATATGGATTTTTTGCGAAACAAAAAACATGCAACAAACAGGAACTGGCACTGGGCACTGGATCAATATGTTAGTCCCAAAAGTAGTATAAAAAGTTGCCAAAAGTATATGAAACTTGTATAATATTGGCATGGAACAATAAAAAATTATAGATACGACGGAGACATATCAGCATCCCCAAGCTTAATTCCTGCTCGTCCTCGAGTAGGTAAATGATAAAAAGATAATTTTTTATGTGGAATGCTACCTAGCATAATCTTGATCATGTAATCTAATCATGGCATGAATATTAAGACACGAGTGATTCAAAGCAATAGTCTATCTTTTGACATTAAGACAATAATACTTCAAGCATACTAATAAAGCAATCATGTCTTTTCCAAATAACATGGCCAAAGAAAGTTATCCCTACAAAATCATATGGTCTGGCTATGCTCCATCTTCACCACACAAAATATTCAAATCATGCACAACCCCGATGACAAGCCAAGCAATTGTTTCATACTTTTGATGTTCTCAAACCTTTTCAACTTTCACGCCATACATGAGCATGAGCCATGGACATAACACTATAGGTGGAATAGAATATGAAGATGGAGGTTGTGTGGAGAAGACAAAAAGGAAGAAAGTCTCACATCAACGTGGCTAATCAATGGGATATGGAGATGCCCATCAATTGATGTCAATGCGAGGAGTAGAGATTGCCATGCAACGGATGCACTCAGAGCTATAAGTGTATGAAAGCTCAAACTGAAACTAAGTGGGTGTGCATCCATCTTGCTTGCTCATGAAGACCTCGGGCATTTGAGGAAGCCCATCATCGAAATATACAAGCCAAGTTCTATAATGAAAATTCCCACTAGTATATAAAGGTGATAACCCAAGAGACTCTCTATATGAAGAACATGGTGCTACTTTGAAGCACAAGTGTGGTAAAAGGATAGTAACATTGCCCCTTTTTTGGCGAGCTTCTTTGGTCCCTTTTTTATCTAGGCTTCTTTGGCCTCTTTTTTTTCTTGGGGCAATGCTCTAATAATGATGATCATCACACTTTATTTACTTACAACTCAATATTACAACTCGATACTAGAACAAATATATGACTCTATTGAATGCCTTCGGCGGTGTACCGGGATGTGCAATGATCTAGCATAGCAATGACATCAAAAAACGGACAAGCCATGAAAACATCATGCTAGCTATCTTACGATCATGCAAAGCAATATGACAGTGAATGCTCAAGTCATGTATATGATGATGATGGAAGTTGCATGGCAATATATCTCGGAATGGCTATGGAATTGCCATGATAGGTAGGTATGTTGGCCATTTTGAGGAAGATATAAGGAGGTTTATGTGTGACAGAGCGTATCATATCACTGGGTTTGGATGCACCTACGAAGTTTGCACCAACTCTCGAGGTGAGAAAGGGCAATGCACGGTACCAAAGAGGCTAGCAATGATGGAAGGGTGAGAGTGCATATAATCCATGGACTCAACATTAGTCATAAAGAACTCACATACTTATTGCAAAAATCTATTAGTAATCGAAACAAAGTACTATGCGCATGCTCCTAGGGGGATAGATTGGTAGGAAAAGACCATTGCTCGTCCCCGACCGCCACTCATAAGGAAGACAATCAATAAATACCTCATGCTCCAACTTCGTTACATAACGGTTCACCATACGTGCATGCTACGGGAATCACAAACTTCAACACAAGTATTTCTACAATATTCAACTACCCACTAGCATGACTCTAATATCACCATCTTTATATCGCAAAACTATTGCAAGGAATCAAACATATCATATGCAGTGATCTACAAGTTTCATGTAGGATTTTATGACTAACCATGTGAATGACCAGTTCCTGTCATCTCTCTAAATAGATATAAGTGAAGCAAGAGAGTTTAATTATTTCTACAAAAGATATGCCCATGCTCTAACAAATATAAGTGAATCAAAAGAGCATTATACAAATGGCGGTTTTCTATGTGAAGAGAAACAGGCAATCCAAACTTCAAAAGATATAAGTGAAGCACATGAAGCATTCTATAAAGCCATACTCAAAAGATATAAGTGAAGTGCAATGAGCATTCTATAAATCAACCAAGGACTATCTCATACCAGCATCGTGCATCAAAGAAAAGTGAAAACTAAATGCAAAAGACGCTCCAAGATTTGCGCATATCATGTGACGAATAAAAATATAGCTCCAAGTAAAATTACCGATAATCGTTAGAAGAAAGAGGGGATGCCTTCCGGGGCATCCCCAAGCTTGGTTGCTTGGGAGTCCTTGAATATTTACTTGGGGTGCCTCGAGCATCCCCAAGCTTAGGTTCTTGCCACTCCTTATTCCTTCATCCATCGTGATCTCTCCCAAAACTTAAAAAGTTCAATCACACAAAACTTAACAGAAAGTTCAGTAAGATCCGTTAGTATAATAAAGCAAATCACTACTCTAAGTAATGTTGCAAACCAATTCGTATTTTGTTTTTTCACTGTAGCTACTGTAATATAACTTTTCCTTGGCTTAATCCACTAATAGAAATTGATAGTTTCATCAAAACAAGCAAACTATGCATCAAAAACAAAATTTGTCTTAAGCAAGACAGTCCATAGTAATCTGAACATTCACCATACTTCTGCTACTCCAACAATTCTGAAAAAATTATGAAAAATAAAAAAATTGTATAGAAAGACAGTGCAAAAAGTTTCAGAACCGTTTGACGTTCCCGTAAAAAATGTAAACTCGCGCACTACAGCCAAAGTTTCTGTTCTGCACCGCACAAACCAACAAGCAATGTAAACATCGTAAAGGCAAATCTTGGAACATTATTTTTATAATACAATGGAATTGTACAAGGGGATAATTATTTTTGTTGAAAAGTTTCTGTAATCAAGATTCACAAAGTTTCCGTGAGCATGAACAAAGTTCAAGGAGCTCCCCACTTCTACAATGCTTGTCTCTCTCACTTTCACTTTCCTTTTTGAAAAGTTTTGGGTTCCCCTCTTTATTTTTTGTTTTAAAACTACATAAAAGCACTCAACAGAAATAGATGAATCTCTAAAACTTCCGGGTTGTCTCCCTGGCAGCGCTTTCTTTAAAGCCATTAAGCTAGGCATATAGTGCTCAAGTAATGAATCCACCCGGATCCCAAGGTATATCAAAGCCAATTTGAATTAGAAATGATTTGGCATTTAGTAGTGAGCACAAAGCAACATATATCATGTAACAACAAAGTCTAACTCTCTTACTATGCATCGACATGTCATAAAAGAACAATTCATGCACACATAATAAAGGCCAATGCATAGTATAAACAGTTTCTTGCAATTTTATCATATTGGAAACATGGAGAGGCGGAGATTTAGTTCCTATCTCATAATAATTGCAAGTAGGAGAAGCAAGCACATGCATATTATATTTATCAAAATCATCATGTGTAGTAGTGAAACGCAACCCATCAATATAATCCTTAATAAGGGCAAACTTCTCCGATATAGTGTAGTCGGGAGAATTCAAATAGATAATAGGACTATCATGCGTGGGTGCAATAGCAACAATTTCATGTTTAACATAAGGAACTATAGCAAGTTCATATCCATAAGCATAATTCATATTGGCATCTTGGCCACAAGCATAGCAAGCATCATCAAAAAGGGATATTTCAAAAGAATCAACGAGATCATAACAATCATCATAGCAATCATCCTTCGGTAAGCACGAAGGGAAATTAAACAATGTATGAGTTGAACAGTTACTCTCATTAGAAGGTGGGCATGGGTAGCTAATCCTCTCTTCCTCCTTTTGTTCTTCGCTCTCCTCATCATATTTTTCATCCAATGAGCTCACAGTTTCATCAATTTCTTATTCCATAGACTCCTGCAAAATATTAGTCTCTTCTCAGACAGCGGAGACTTTCTCAATAAATTCATCAATATCATAATTGTATTTATAATTCTCATAGCAATATTTAAGGATAGCTAAATTTTTAGTTCTATAAAATGAATCATCAAAATCTCCAAACTCTTTAAACAAAGATTCAATTTCATAAGCACCCATAAAAGCAACAAATTCTTCTATTTGTTCCACATCATAATAATCATATATACCATTAGCATAAGAAGCCAAGGTTTCATCATCATTAAATTCACATGAAAAGGGAAGGTGTGGATCCTTCATCCTAGAGCAACAAGTATAATCATATCTCAAGAATAGTTGCCGAGCATACCAATGCAACATATAAATTTGATCCCATAATAGTTTCCCTTTTTGAGTCAAGCGATAATCCCTAAAGTATTCACGTTGATCCAAATTTACTCCCATTATAAAGTTGAATGGGGTTTTCTCAGGCTTATCAAAGTAGTACATAATATCTTTCACATAAATGAGCATTGAGGGTTTTAGGAGGTTCCCCATCTCCATGAGTAGCAAGTAAATCTAATTTTTTTTGGTATTTCGTGTTCCATATCCATAATTAAAGATAGAGAACAACTTAGAATAGCAAATAAAAATTACTTAGTGATGAAGCAAACAAGCACACACGAGAATATTCACCCCACGCTATAACTCCCCGGCAAGGGCGCCAGAAAAAGGTCTTGATAACCCACAAGTATAGGGGATCAATTGTAGCCTCTTTTGATAAGTAAGAGTGTCGAACCCAACGAGGAGCTAAAGGTAGAACAAATATTCCCTCAAGATCTATCAACCACTGATACAACTCTACGCACGCTTAATGTTCGCTTTACCTATAACAAGTATGAAACTAGAAGTACTTTGTAGGTGTTTTTGGATAGGTTTGCAAGATAATAAAGAGCGCGTAAATAAAAAGTAGGGTCTGTTTAGATGAAGAAACAACTAAGTTAGTTTTAGTAGAGAGCTTTGTTGTCACACGAGAAAGTTATTTGTCCCTAGGCAATTGATAACTAGACCGGTAATCATTATTGCAATTTTATTTGAGGGAGAGGCATAATCTAACATACTTTCTCTTCTTGGATCATATGCACTTATGATTGGAACTCTAGCAAGCATCCGCAACTACTAAAGATCATTAAGGTAAAACCCAACCATAGCATTACAAGGCATCAAGTCCTCTTTATTCCCATATGCAAACAACCTACTTACGCATGTCTGTGTTTCTACCACTCACGCCACCCACATAAGCAAATCATTAATGCAAACCATACAACGGGGATCCCTCATGCTTGCGCGACACGGAGAGCACCATAGGACAACACCGATAATAAAACATGCAACTCAAACCAATCACGATCATTAATTAACCCATAGGACAAAACGGATCTACTCAATCATCATAGGATAGCCATACATCATTGGGAAATAATATATAGCGTTAAGCACCATGTTTAAGTAGAGATTACAGCGGGTAAAAGAGGGGTTACACCGCTTCATAGAGGGGGAAGAGTTGGTGATGATGGTGAGGAAGTTGTTGGTGTAGATCGCGGTGATGATGATGGCCCCGACGGTGTTCCGGCGCCACCGGAAGAGAGGGGGAGAGAGCCCCCCTTCTTATTATTCTTCCTTGACCTTCTCCTTAGATGGGAGAAGGGTTTCCCCTCTGGTCCTTGGTCTCCATGGCATGGGAGGGGCGAGATCCCCTCCGAGATTGGATCTGTCTCTCTGTCTATCTTTGTTTGTGCGTTCCCTGATTCTGCCCTTTCACCGTTTCTTAAATTCCCGGAGATCCGTAACTCCGATTGGGCTGAATTTTGGACATGATTTTTATCCGGATATTAGCTTTCTTGTGGCGAAAGAAGGGAACCAACCGCCTTACGGGGTGGCCACGAGGGCCTAGGGCACGCCTGACCCCCTGGGGAGCCCCCTTGCCTCGTGCCCCCCTCGAGCATCGTCTCGCGTTGATTTTTCTTCCCAAAAATCACATATATTCCAAAAAAATTCTTCATCAGTTTTTATCCCGTTTGGACTCTATTTGATATGGATTTTCGCGTGAAACAAAAAACATGCAACAAACAGGAACTAGCACTGGGCACTGGATCAATATGTTAGTCCCAAAAATAGTATAAAAAGTTGCCAAAAGTATATGAAAGTTGTATAATATTGGCATGGAACAATCAAAAATTATAGATACGACGGAGACGTATCAAAAACCTATGGGAAGGATTAATGATGTTCTTATTGTTACAAATAGGAATTATGTGCCCGTAGATTTCATTGTTCTTGACATAGATTGCAATCCTACATGTCCTATTATTCTTGGTAGACCTTTCCTTAGAACGATTGGTGCAATTATTGATATGAAAGAAGGAAACATTAGATTCCAATTTCCGTTAAGGAAAGGCATGGAACACTTTCCTAGAAAGAAAATTAACTTACCTTATGAATCTATTATGAGAGCCACTTATGGATTGCATACCAAAGATGATAATACCTAGATCTATTCTTGTTTTTATGCCTAGCTAGGGGCGTTAAACGATAGCACTTGTTGGGAGGCAACCCAATTTTATTTTTGTTTCTTGATTTTTGTTCCTGTTTAGTAATAAATAATTCATCTAGCTTCTGTTTAGATGTGGTTTTATGCTTTTAATTAGTGTTTGTGCCAAGTAGAACCTTTGGGAAGACTTGGGGGAAGTTTTTGCGATCTTGCTGTAAAAAACAGAAACTTTAGCGCTCACGAGATTTTCTGCCATGTTTTACTGGAGAGTGAGATTAGGTTGATTCTTTTTGAAGATGATTAATAGACAAATTCCTCTCGTCCACCAATTTATTTCAGAATTTTTGGGTTTACATAAGTATTAGAAACCTACAGATTACTACATACTGTTCTGTTTTTGACAGATTCTATTTTTCGTGTGTTATTTGCTTATTTTGATGAATCTATGGCTAGTATCGGGGGGTATGAACCATAGAGAAGTTGGAATACAGTAGGTTTAACACCAATATCAATAAAGAATGATTCCATTACAGTACCTAAAGTGGTGGTTTGTTTTCTTATACTAACGGAGCTCATGAGATTTTCTGTTGAGTTTTGTGTTGTGAAGTTTTCAAGTTTTGGGTAAAGATTTGATGGATTATGGAATAAGGAGTGGCAAGAGCCTAAGTTTGGGGATGCCCAAGGCACCCCAAGGTAAAATTCAAGGACAACCAAAAGCCTAAGCTTGGGGATGCCCCGGAAGGCATCCCCTCTTTCGTCTTCGTCCATCGGTAACTTTACTTGATGCTATATTTTTATTCACCATATGATATCTGTTTTTCTTGGAGCGTCTTTTATGATTTGAGTCTTTGCTTTCTAGTTTACCACAATCATCCTTGCTGTACACACCTTTTTGGAGAGACACACATGAATCCGAATTTATTAGAGTGCTCTATGTGCTTCACTTGTATCTTTTGAGCTAGATAATTTTGCTCTAGTGCTTCACTTATATCTTTTAGAGCATGGTGGTGGTTTTATTTTATAGAAATTATTGATCTCTCGTGCTTCACTTATATTATTTTGAGAATACTTTAGAACAGCATGGTAGTTTGCTTTGGCTACAAAATTAGTCCTAATATGATAGGCATCCAAGATTGGTATAATAAAAACTTTCATAAAAGTGCATTGAATACTATGAGAAGTTTGATACTTGATGGTTGTTTTGAGATATGAAGATGGTAATATTAGAGTCGTGCTAGTTGAGTAGTTGTGAATTTGAGAAATACTTGTGTTGAAGTTTGCAAGTCCCGTAGCATGCACGTACGGTAACCATTGTGTAACAAATTTGAAACATGAGGTGTTCTTTGATTGTCATCCTTATGAGTGGCGGTCGGGGATGAGCGATGGTCTTTTCCTACCAATCTATCCCCCAACGAGCATGCGCGTAATGCTTGGTTTTTGATGACTTGTAGATTTTTTTCAATAAGTATGTGAGTTCTTTATGACTAATGTTGAGTACATGGATTATACGCACTCTCACCTTTCCATCATTGCTAGCCTCTTCGGTATCGTGCATTGCCCTTTCTCACCTTGAGAGTTGGTGCAAACTTCGTCGGTGCATCAAAACCCCGTGATATGATACGCTCTATCACACATAAACCTCCTTATATCTTCCTCAAAACAGCCACCATACCTACCTATTATGGCATTTCCATAGCCATTCCGAGATATATTGCCATGCAACTTTCCACCGTTTCATTTATTATGACACACTTCATCATTGTCATATTGCCTTGCATGATCATGTAGTTGACATCGTATTTGTGGCAAAGCCACCATGCATAATTTATCATACATGTCACTCTTGATTCATTGCCCATCCCGGCACACCGCCGGAGGCATTCATATAGAGTCATATTTTGTTCTAGTATCGAGTTGTAATCATTGAGTTGTAAATAAATAGAAGTGTGATGATCATCATTAATAGAGCATTGTCCCAAATAAAAAAAGAAGGGAGAAAGGCCAAATAAAAAAGGAAAGGCCCAAAAAAGGAGAAAAGAAATAAAAATGGACAATGCTACTATCCTTTTTTCCACACTTGTGCTTCAAAGTAGCACCATGATCTTTATGATAGAGAGTCTCTTGTTTTGTCACTTTCATATACTAGTGGGAATTTTTCATTATAGAACTTGGCTTGTATATTCCAACAATGGGCTTCCTCAAATGCCCTAGGTCTTCGTGAGCAAGCAAGTTGGATGCACACCCACTTAGTTTCTTTTGTTGAGCTTTCATACATTTATAGCTATGGTGCATCCTTTGCATGGCAATCCCTACTCCTTGCATTGACATCAATTGATGGGCATCTCCCTAGCCCGTTGATTAGCCGCGTCAATGTGAGACTTTCTCCTTTTTGTCTTCTCCACATAACCCCCAACATTATACTCTATTCCACCCATAGTGCTATATCCATGGCTCATGCTCATGTATTGCGTGAAAGTTGAAAAAAGTTTGAGATTACTAAAGTATGAAACAATTGGTTGGCTTGTCATCGGGGTTGTGCATGATGAGAGCATTCTTGTGTGACGAAAATGGAGCATTACCAAACTATATGATTTTGTAGGGATGAACTTTCTTTGGCCATGTTATTTTGAGAAGACATAATTGCTTAGCTACTATGCTTGAAGTATTATTATTTTTATGTCAATATTAAACTTTTATCTTGGATCTTTCGGATCTGAACATTCATGCCACAATAAAGAAAATTACATAGAAAATTATGCTAGGTAGCATTCCACATCAAAAATTCTATTTTTATCATTTACCTACTCGAGGACGAGCAGGAATTAAGCTTGGGGATGCTTGATACATCTCCAACGTATCTAATTTTTTTTATTGTTCCATGATATTACATTATCTGTTTTGGATGTTTAATGGGCTTTATTATACACTTTTATATTTTTTTGGGGACTAACCTACTAACCAAAGGCCCAGTGCAAATTGTTGTTTTTTTGCCTATTTCAGTGTTTCGCAGAAAAGGAATATCAAACGGAATCCAAATGGAATGAACCCTTCGGGAGAGTGATTTTTGGAACAAACGTAATTCAGGAGACTTGGAGTGGACGTCAAGGAAGCATAGAGGAGGCCACGAGGCAGGGAGGCAAGCGCGCCCCCACCCTCGTGGGCCCCTCGTGGCTCCCCTGACCGACTTCTTTCGCCTATATATACTCATATACACCGAAAACATCTGAGAGCACCACGAAACCCTATTTCCACCGCCGCAACCTTCTATACCCAAGAGATCCCATCTTGGGGCCTTTTCCGGAGCTCCGCTGGAGGGGGAATCGATCATGGAGGGCTTCTACATCAACACCATAGCCTCTCCGATGATGTGTGAGTAGTTTACCGCAGACCTTCGGGTCCATAGTTATTAGCTAGATGGCTTCTTCTCTCTCTTTGGATCTCAATAGAAAGTTCCCCTCGATCTTCTTGGAGATCTATTCGATGTAGTTCTTTTTGCGGTGTGTTTGTCGGGATCCGATGAATTGTGGGTTTATGATCAAGATTATCTATGAACAATATTTGGATCTTCTCTGAATTCTTTTATGTATGATTTGTTATCTTTGCAAGTCTCTTCGAATTATCAGTTTGGTTTGGCCTACTAGATTGATCTTTCTTGCAATGGGAGAAGTGCTTAGCTTTGGGTTCAATCTTGCGGTGTCATTTCCCAGTGACAGCAGGGGCAGCAAGGCACATATTGTATTGTTGCCATCAAGGATAAAAAGATGGGGTTTATATCATATTGCTTGAGTTTATCCCTATAGATCATGTCATCTTGCCTAATGCATTACTCTGTTCTTATGAACTTAATACTCTAGATGCATGCTGGATAGCGGTCGGTGTGTGGAGTAATAGTAATAGATGCAGAATCGTTTTGGTCTACTTGTCGCGGACGTGATGCCTATATACATGATCATGCCTATATATTCTCATAATTATGCACTTTTCTATCAATTGCTCGACAGTAATTTGTTCACCCACCGTAATACTTATGCTATTTTGAGAGAAGCCACTAGTGAAACCTATGGGCCCCGGGTCTGTTTTCCATCATATAAGTTTCCAATCTATTTTACTTTGCAATCTTTACTTTCAATCTATATCATAAAAATACCAAAAATATTTATCTTATTATCTCTATCAGATCTCACTTTTGCAAGTGGCCGTGAAGGGATTAACAACCCCTTTATCACGTTGGTTGCAAGGTTCTTATTTGTTTATGTAGGTGCGAGGTGACTTGCGTGTAGTGTCCTACTGGATTGATACCTTGGTTCTCAAAAACTGAGGGAAATACTTATGCTACTTTGCTGCATCACCCTTTCCTCTTCAAGGGAAAACCAACGCAGTGCTCAAGAGGTAGCACTCAATACCTAGTTCAATCTCGTCGGCAAGTCTCTTTACTCGTTACGTAATGCAACATCCCTCAACTAACTCATTAGTCACATTGCTTGCAAGGCTTATAGTGATGTGCATTATCGAGAGGGCCCAGAGATACCTCTCCGATACACGGAGTGACAAATCCTTATCTCGATCTATGCCAACTCAACACACACCATTGGCGACAACTGTAGAGCATCTTTATAGTCACCCAGTTACGTTATGACATTTGATAGCACACTAAGTGTTCATCCGGTATTCGGGAGTTGCATAATCTCATAGTCATAGGAACATGTAGAAGTCATGAAGAAAGCAATAGCAATAAACTAAACGATCATAGTGCTAAGCTAACGGATGGGTCAAGTCCATCACATCATTCTCTAATGATGTGACCCCGTTCATCAAATGACAACTTATGTCTATGGTTATGAAACTTAACCATCTTTTGACTAATGAGCTAGTCAAGTAGAGGCATACTAGTGATACTCTGTTTGTCTATGTATTCACACATGTACTAAGTTTTCGGTTAATACAATTCTAGCATGAATAATAAACATTTATCATGATATAAGGAAAAATAAATAACAATTTTATTAGTGACTCTAGGGCATATTTCCTTTAGAAACATATGTCTGAAACATTTGAAAAGTTCGAAGGATTTCAGAGTGAAGTAGAAAATCATCGTAACAAGAAAATAAACTTCTACGATCTGATCATGGAGGTGAATATTTGTGTTATGAGTTTGGTCTTCATTTGACACAATGTGAATAGTTTCGCAACTCACGCCACCTAGAACACCACAACGTAATGGTGTGTCCGAACGTCATAACCGTACTTTATTAGATATGGTGCGATCTATGATGTCTCTTACCGATTTACCACTATCGTTTTAGGGGTTATGCATTAGAGACAACTGCATTCACGTTAAATAGGGCACCATCTAAATCCATTGAGATGACACTGTATGAGCTGTGGTTTGGCAAGAAACCTAAACTGTCGTTCTTAAAGTTTGGGGCTGCGATGCTTATGTGAATAAGATCGAACCCCAATCGGAGAAGTGCGTCTTCATAGGATACCCAAAAGCAATTGTTGGGTATTGAAAGTGCGTTAAGTTGACTAGAGGGGGTGAATAGGCGATTTTTAAAAATTTGCCACTGAGGAATTTCAGGGTGAGGAAATTCCTAACTCACGAACGACTAGCAGCGGAATAAGTACTCAGATGCAAACATAACAGAACAGAAGCACAATCATCATGATGAAATGAAAACAAGCATAGAGTACAGAAAGCGTAAACACAGGATAAGCTTGCTGAAGACAAATTGACTGAAGAAATTGAACTGAGGAAATTGAGAAAGTCTTCAGTCGAAGTCTTCAAACAGTAGCGATCAAGTACACAACACAGTAATGAGGAAATGGAAGGGTTGAGGAGATAGAACCAGTTAGCTCGGTGAAGACAGTGATTTGGTAGACCAGTTCCAACTGGTGTGACAGTTGTACGTCTGGTTGGAGCAGCTAGGTATTTAAACCTGAGGACACACAGTCCTCACCGTATTCTCCTTGAGCTAAGGTCACATAGACATCACCCAATCACTCGTGGTAAGTCTTCAGGTGACTTCCAAACCTTCACAAAATTGGTCACTCGGGGATCCACAATTTCCTCTTGGATGCTCTAGACCATGACGCCTAACTGTTTGGAAGATGCACAATCTTCAAAGGTAACAAGCATCGGATCCACACAGGAACAATCTCTTCAGTGATGCTCAATCACTTTGGGTATGTAGGTGTTTGGTTTGGGGTTTTTGGTTTTTCCTGACTTGATGATTTTCGCTCAAAGTCCTCGGAGGATGGGATGCTCTCAATGACAAGTGTCAGTTTCTCGCGGAGCAGCCAACCAGCCAGTGGTTGTAGGGGGCGGCTATTTATAGCCTAGGGAGCAGCTCGACATGATAAGACATAAATGCCCTTCAATGATATGACCATTAGGTGGGTAAGATATTTTGGGACAGCTGGCACATAGCACAGCAACGGTCAGAAATTTGGGCTCTCAAATTCCTCAGGGCTATCATGTTCCTCACTTGTAGGCAATCCGCACTGGCGAATTCCTAACTCCTGAGTCAGAACAAATTCCTCAGAAACCAGAAGAACTTCGTCTCTGTCACTGAAGAAATTGACTGAACTGTATGAGATTTCCAATGGCTTCACTCAAAGGGATTGGTAGGTGTAGGATTTTGAGATGAGCATCGCTTGGAAACTTTTCCTTAGTTTTTCCTCGACCCCCTTTGACAGTACGGTGTTTCCTTTGACTCAAAAAAGAGAAAATGAAAGTACGAAAACAAAAGTCTTCATGCTTCATATTCCTCGCATGAATATCAAGTCTTCATGGTCACACCAATTTCTTAACTTTCAAAGTCTTCAGAAAGCCAAAGTCTTCAGTTGAAGACATTCACTTTTAGGGGTCAACTTTCTCTGTAAATATCAAACTCCTCATAGACTTATAGACCTGTGTACACTCACAAACAAATTACTGCCTTAACCTAAGTCTTCAATACACCAAAATCACTAAGGGGCACTAGATGCACTTACAATCTCCCCCTTTTTGGCGACTGATGACAATATAGGTTCAGTTTTCAACGGGGATAAACATATGAAGTGTAAATACTGATATTGAGGAATTTGATTGCAAGATATAGAAGAACTCCCCTTGAAGATGTGCATATGTGAGGTAATTGCTTTTGAGAAGCAATGCACATTGAAGAGTAGAGTTATGGAGATCTCCCCCTATATCTTGTAATTCATACACACATTTAACATATGATATGGGGAATTTGAAATGCATGATGAAATATGGTGACTGATGTAATTTAGCATGCGTGCATTAACATATATGAGGAAATAGCATGCAGAAGAACAAGGCGAAAGTATCAGACCACCATCGGAGTTAAGATTACAACTCGATCCAACAAAGTTTTCAAAAGAACGAGAGTTGTAACTTAGCAAAAAACGCCCATATATAGACCCGCTTGAAGACTAACTCAAATTTCTCCCCCTTTGTCATCGAATGACCAAAAGGGGTGAAAATGAGGACTAACGTCCCTGAAGAATGTCATCACGAAGTCAATGGAGGAGCGCCAGTGTTGTTGGGGTCGTTTGTTGAAGTAGGGCCTGCCGCAGTGTCGTCTAAGTCTTCATTTTCATTAGTCTCGCTTAATGAAGAATAGGAGTTGGCCACCAAGCGAGGAACTTTGACCTTCTTGAATTTCTTCGAAGGTGGCTGAGACCAGTCAAAGTCCCGCTTGAAGCCCATCTACTTGAGATCTTCTTCACCGCAGAGATGAGACAGTACATCCCAGGTGCGATCAAAAACTTCATGGAGGTAGTAATGGTTCTTCTTCATTGAATTCTGAGTGATGGTCATGTTTTGAAGAAGTGAACCAAACTGACGCTTGACACACTTATGGTTGCGATCGACCTTTTGATGAAGACTAAGGAGCAGCTCACGATCAGTCATCACCCTTGGAGCTGTGCCTTGAGGATTTTGCTTTGAATCATTAGTGGCAGAGTCATGAGTAGCAGAGTCATCATTGGTGGAGTAGGATGCAGCTTTGCGAAACTGTCCATCCAATGGACGAGTGCCTTCATCAATAATCACAGACTTGCCCTTCTCATCAGATGAGGAAATAGGTCGTTTGAGGACTTCAATAGGCGGCAAGTAGCTGAGATGATTTTGAAACTCAGCCTTGTAATTGATTGAAGTCCTTGATCTAAGGAATCTCATAAGCCAAGGAGTGTAAGGCTTCAACTCAAAAGGTGACAATGCAACATTTGCCATAGTCCTCATGAAGAAATCATGGTAGTTGATTGGAAATCCATGGATGATGTTGAATAGTAGATTCTTCATGTTGCCAACGACCTCTTCTTCATTAGAGTCATGGCCTTTGATTGTACTGAGGGTCTTGGTCAAAATTCTATAGACAGTCCTTGGCACATAGAGCAATTCCTTCACGAGGAATTTGGTTCTTAGGGCTTGACCAGGCTTAAGAGGCTTCATCAACACTTGCATGTAATGATCAGATAGCTCAGGTTCATGGTAGATGAGCTGCACACCTTCAAGGGGAGGACTGACTGGCAGGGCATGAAGTAATTCAGAGGCCGGTGCTTTGAAGTGAGTGTCCTCAGTCATCCAGTCCAACACCCAAGAGTTCACATCTTCAGCGTTGCCGGTGATGTGCAACCTAGCGTAGAACTGAAGAATTAGCTCTTCATTCCAGTCAACGATGTCGGTGCAAAAGTTGAGCAGTCCAGCGTCATGAAGAACACTAAGGACTGGGGCAAAGCAAGGCAGCGACTCCATATCAACATGAGGAATATGCTCATGGTTGAAGATCTTGTCTTTGTCAAAAAGCAGAGAAGAGTAGAAATTCATCTGACTTGTTGTCCAGAAATGCTTCCTTCAAAGACGAGCAGAGTCATAAGGGGTGTAATCAGTGAAGAATACATGCTCATGAAAGAAGTCATCAGCTTCGAACTTATGTTTCTTTGAGAAGGGATTCTTCGGCTTGGGCTGAGGAGTATCAATCAATGTCTTCACAGCCTCATGAATCATAGTCTCAGGAGCCGCAGTCTGAGGAATTTTAGTAGCAATATCTTTAGTGGCAGCCTGAGTCTCCATTTCTTCAGCAGCATGAGCATCAACACTAGAGGCTGGAATTTCTTCAGGAATGGTGAGCAGTGAAGCTTGAGGTTCATCAGACCCTGTATGAATTACTCCAGTCTGAACTGGGGACTAAGGAATTTGCTGCAGAGGAGTGAACATTGGTGAATTAGGGTGATGACTTTCCCAGTAGTCATCATTCGGAATAGGAGTAGAGCATCCAATGTCCACGTCTTCATCTTCTTCATCAATTTCCTCGACGCCTGCCTCTTCAGCTGTGAACTAAGGCATGGGCGATGATACCAATGGAGTGGACACAATGTTGTCCACTTCAATTTCCTCATCTAACTGCTTTGATGAAGCAATAGAAGGATTTTCTTCATCTAATCCATTAGGGATTTCATAATCCCCACCAAAGAGAACGATCTCCTTTGATGGCATGCTTGAGACAGGAACATCATCTATTGGATTTTCAAAAGAGCTCGTTAAAGTCTTCACTTTCTTTGGTGTTGAAGACTCTGAGGCGGCGGATTCTTTCCTTTTCTTCACTGTTGCTCGCTCCGCAACTTTGGTTTTCTTCGCTTCTGATGCAGAAGGAAGAACAGAACTTGGCGTTGGTGCAGGAGGAGCAGAGAAAGTTGGTTCATTTACCTCAGGCGCAACTGATGCAGTTGCCCTGGCTTGTTCAATGTCTTCAGGCGCAGCGACAGATGCTTCAGCTGGCCTGGCTTGTTCTTCAGGCGCAACACTAGTGGTTGCCCTGGCAATTTCATCAGCGGCTGGAATAGCTTCATCAGCCCTGGTACTTTCATTTTCATCAGCAGCCTGATTTTCATCAGCGGTGTTGGCATGTTCTTCAGTTGGCTGGGCAGATGCTTCAGCCTGAGGAGATTCATGTTGCGTTGGGGCAGCAACATTTGAGGTGAATCTTTCAGCCATTTTCACAAATATGACTTTGGCTCCAAGCCAATCTACACAGTAGGCATTGAATTCATCACTGAGTCCTTTGATCTCAGTTTGTATAGCAACAAGTTCATTACTTGTCATTTTGACAACGTTCTTCTTCAAAAAACTCTCCTTCTTGTACTAAGCTTTCTTCAGCTATCTGGCCTTCTCAAATTTCCATTTTTCTTCGCCTATGAAGGCAGTCAACATGTGACTTTGGCCAGGAGTGAGCTTGAAGTCGGGCATAGATGTGTTGGGATCAATAAAATCAAGGATCAGCTTGGGATCCAACAAAAGAGGCACATTTGTGCCTTTGGCTCTAGTGGCCCTTTGCTGTCTATCTCTGATGATTTCAGCGAATTCATCATCATCGGTTTCATCTTCACTAGACAGCACATGAAAGACAACCCGCTTCTTGTGAGGACTTGGTCTAGAGCCTCGTCCAGCAGTAGCCTTGGTCTTCAGCAAGGTTGGGCCTGTTAAGGATTGTGGAGGAGCTAAAGAACTTGCAGAGGCTACTGAGGCAATTGAGATGCATGTGGTCCTTTGGCAAGTCGCGAGATGCACAGGTGCCGAGGACTTTGTCGGAGCAACTGAGTGCTTTGCAACAGGAGGAACTGGAGCAGCTTGAGGAATTTGCCTTGAGGGCATAAATGAGCTGGGCCATGAGGTCATTGTTGAGGAACTTGGTGGTATGCGAGCTGGCTTCTTTATCACAGCCTTCTTAGGCTTGCTTGCAGAGGCCTCAGTAGCGGCAGCAACAGAGTCTTCGTTGAATTTCCTCACTGCTTCCTTAGCCATTTTGGCCAGTTTCGCTTGCCGCTTGGCCCATTCATCAGGATAGTCCTCATCACACTTGAGGCTGGTGGGGTCAGCAATTTGGCTAGGTTCCAATGGAGGTCTTGGGCAAGGAGGGTGTAGAGCGAATTTCTTCATGTACTTAGGAGTAACATATCTGTACTCCTTCCATTCCCGTGCCCATCTCCTCTCAATCCTTTGTATGCGCACCTTGCGCTGATTCTTGTTCTCCTTGCCATGCTTGGCTTCATCAGGAGTGCAATATTCTTCACAAATGTCATCAGAGATCTCAAACACTGTGTTTACTTCCAGTTTCTTGCCTCCCTTCTGAGGTTTCTTGCCATCTGCCATTTTCTTCAGCTGAGGATTTTGAACAATTGAGTTCTCTGAAGAGGTATGCAATTTGTCTTCGAGGAATGCTACAAATGAGTTAAGTTAATGAGAACCTAGTGATTCAGCAGCGAACATGAGTACCTGTGAACAGAGTATAGGTGCGAAGAATTTGGAGAGGTCATATGCGTTCTCAGAAGTTTTTTCAAAAAGAACAAGTTTGAGGAATTTGACCAGAGCTGTCTTGAGGAATTTCACTAAGCGTTCTTTGACTTAGGTTCCAGAGTTGTATAGATTGAAAATCCACACAATCGAGGAATCTTGAAGAAAAATGTTGCTTAGAGAAATAGATCAAGAACAGATGCTTACGTGAGGTGTTTAAAGTGTGGAAGTTGAAGAATAAACACGTTTTGAAGATTTTGTAGAAATCATCAGAATCAACAATGGCAGTAAAAGTAACTTTTAATTACCCTTGACGAAGAACACGACGAACAAGGAGTAGTAGATTGGAAGTTCGTCAGTCCAGATCTTCCACGCCCTAACTTGGCAGAGGAAGACAGCTACGGCGGCGGCGGAGAGAAGAAATCTGCAGCCGGCGCGAGTACTACGGCGACGAGGTCAAGGCAGTGAAGCTCTTCCTCACCGGCGATGATGGAAGTAGTGGCGATGCTAGGTCTGGAAGCTTGATACGTCTCCAACGTATCTATAATTTTTGATTGTTTCATGCTATTATATTATCTGTTTTGGATGTTTACGGGCTTTATTATACACTTTTATGATATTTTTTTGGGACTAACCTATTAACCCAGAGCCTAGTGCCAGTTTCTGTTTATTCCTTGTTTTAGAGTATCACAGAAAGGGAAAATCAAATGGAGTCCAATTGACCTGAAACTTCATGGAACTTATTTTTGGACCATAAGAAGCCCACGGAGTATCAGAGATTGACCAGGAGAGTCCCGGGCTGCCCACGAGTGTGGGGGCGCGCCCCCTGCCTCGTGGACAGCCCGGAGGTCCACCGACGTACTTCTTCCTCCCATATATACCCACATACCCTAAAAACTTCGGGGAGCACAATAGATTGGGAGTTCCGCCGCCAGAAGCCTCCGTAGCCACCGAAAACCAATCTAGACCTGTTCCGGCACCCTGACGGAGGGGGGAATCCGTCTCCGGTGGCCATCTTCGTCATCCCGGTGCTCTCCATGACGAGGAGGGAGTAGTTCTCCCTCGGGGCTGAGGGTATGTACCAGTAGCTATGTGTTTGATCTCTCTCTCTCTCTCTCTCGTGTTCTTGAGGTGATACGATCTCGATGTATCGCGACCTTTGCTATTATAGTTGGATCTTATGATGTTTCTCCCCCTCTACTCTCTTGTAATGGATTGAGTTTTTCCCTTTGAAGTTATCTTATCAGATTGAGTCTTTAAGGATTTGAGAACACTTGATGTATGTCTTGCATGGGATACCCGTGGTGACAATGGGGTATTCTATTGATCCACTTGATGTATGTTTTGGTGATCAACTTGCGGGTTCTGTGACCTTGGGAATCTATGCATAGGGGTTGGCACACGTTTTCGTCTTGACTCTCCGGTAGAAACTTTGGGGCACTCTTTGAAGTACTTTTGTGTTGGTTGAATAGATGAATCTGAGATTGTGTGATGCATATCGTATACTCATTCCCACGAATACTTGAGGTGACATTGGAGTATCTAGGTGACATTAGGGTTTTGGTTGATTTGTGTCTTAAGGTGTTATTCTAGTACGAACTCTATGATAGATTGAACAGAAAGAATAGCTTCATGTTATTTTACTATGGACTCTTGAATAGATCGATCAGAAAGGATAACTTTGAGGTGGTTTTGTACCCTACCATAATCTCTTCGTTTGTTCTCCGCTATTAGTGACTTTGGAGTGACTCTTTGTTGCATGTTGAGGGATAGTTATGTGATCCAATTATGTTATTATTGTTGAGAGAACTTGCACTAGTGAAATTATGAACCCTAGGCCTTGTTTCCTAGCATTGCAATACCGTTTGTGCTCACTTTTATCATTAGTTACCTTGCTGTTTTTATATTTTCAGATTACAAATACCTTTATCTACCATCCATACCACTTGCATCACCATCTCTTCGCCAAACTAGTGCACCTATACAATTTACCATTGTATTGGGTGTGTTGGGGACACAAGAGACTCTTTGTTATTTGGTTGCAGGGTTGCTTGAGAGAGACCATCTTCATACTACGCCTCCCACGGATTGATAAACCTTAGGTCATCCACTTGAGGGAAATTTTCTACTTTCCTACAAACCTCTGCACTTGGAGGCCCAACAACGTCTTCAAGAAGAAGGTTGTGTAGTAGACATCAAACTCTTTTCTGGCGCCGTTGCCGGGGAGGTTAGCGCTTGAAGGTATATCTTTAGATCTTGCAATTGAATCTTTTTGTTTCTTGTTTTAGCACTAGTTTAGTTTATAAAAGAAAACTAGAAAAAATATGGAATTAAGGGGACCTCATATGCTTCATCTTTTTAATATCTATCATGAAAATAAGGATTCCTATAATTGTGCTCAAGTGCTAGAAGAAGAACGCATTAGAATGTTTGGCACTAAATATTTGAATGATGAGCATGATTGCAATGGTGTTAGTATGAATTCCTTGAATATCCATGATGCTAATGATATGCAAAGCCACAAGCTTGGGGAAGCTATGTTTGATGAGGATGATATTTTTTGTCCCCCAAGTTTTGATGAGCAAATTTATTATGATGAAAGCATGCCTCCTATTTATGATGATTATATTGATGAAAGTGGATTTCGAGAGGTCATGACTTTATTTTGTGATGAATCCACTATTCTAGAAGAGGTTCCAATTGATTATGAGAACAAAGTTGCTATCTATGATGATTATTGTGATGACTTGTATGCTATAAATAATAATGATATCCATGAAACTTGTCATCATGATTTTAGTTTTCAATTGGATTATGCCTCACATGATAATTATTTTGTTGAGTTTGCTCCCACTATTATTCATGAGAAGAAATTTGCTTATGTGGAGAGTAGTAAATTTTCTATGCTTGTAGATCATGAAAAGAATGCTTTTATGTGATGGTTATATTGTTGAATTCATTCATGATGCTACTGAAAATTATTATGAGGGAGGAATATATGCTTGTAGGAATTGCAATAATATCAAGTTTCCTCTCTATGTGCTTAAAGTTTTGAAGTTATGCTTGTTTTGCCTTCCTATGCTAATTGATTATTGTTCCCATAAGTTGTTTGCTCACAAAATCCCAATGCATAGGAAGTGGGTTAGACTTAAATGTGCTAGTCATATTCTTGATGATTCTCTCCTTATGTTTGAATTCTTATCTTTTATGTGAGCATCGTTGAAATCATCATTCCTAGCTAGGGGCGTCAAACGATAGCGCTTGTTGGGAGGCAACCCAATTTTATTTTTATTCCTTGATTTTTGCTCCTGTTTATTAATAAATAATTTATCTAGCCTCTTTTATGATTGAGTTTTTATGTTTTAATTAGTGTTTGTGCCAAGTAGAACCTTTGGGAAGACTTGGGGAAAGTCTTTGCGATCATGCTGTAAAAAACAGAAACTTTAGCTCTCACGAGAGTTGCTTCCATTTTTTATTGGAGAGTGATATTTAGTTAATTATTTTTTCAGATGATTAATAGATAAATTCCTCACGCCCAGAAATTTATTTTAGAATTTTTGGGGTTCCAGAAGTTTGCGTTAGCTACAGATTACTACAGACTGTTCTGTTTTTGACAGATTCTATTTTTCGTGTGTTGTTTGCTTATTTTCATGAATCTAAGAATAGTAAAAGAGTTTATAAACCATAGAGAAGTTGGAATACAGTAGTTTTAACACAAATATAAATAAATAATGAGTTCATTACAGTACCTTGAAGTGGTGTTTTGTTTTCTTTCGCTAACGGAGCTTACGAGTTTTCTGTTAAGTTTTGTGTTGTGAAGTTTTCAAGTTTTGGGTAAAGATTCGATGGACTATGGAATAAGGAGTGGCAAGATCCTAAGCTTGGGGATGCCCAAGGCACCCCAAGGTAATATTCAAGGACAACCAAGAGCCTAAGCTTGGGGATGCCCCGGAAGGCATCCCCTCTTTCGTCTTCGTTCATCGGTAACTTTACTTGGAGCTATATTTTTATTTACCACATGATATGTGTTTTTCTTGGAGCGTCATTTTATTTTATTTAGTTTTGCTTGATGTTTGAATAAAATACCAATATCTTAAATTATTAAATGTTAGAGAGTCTTCACATAATTGCATAATTATTTGACTAGTCATTGATCTTCACTTATATCTTTCGGAGTAGTTTGTCATTTGCTCTAGTGCTTCACTTATATCCTTTTAGAGCATGGCGGTGGTTTTATTTTGTAGAAATATATGAACTCTCAGGCTTCACTTATATTATTTTTAGAGTCTTTAGAACATCATGGTAGTTTGCTTTGGTTATGAAACTAGTCCTAATATGATGGGCATCCAAGAGGGGTATAATAAAAACTTTCATATAAGGTGCATTGAATACTATGAGAAGTTTGATACTTGATGATTGTTTTGAGATATGTAGATGGTAATATTAGAGTCATGCTAGTGAGTAGTTTTGAATTTTAGAGATAATTGTGTTAAAGTTTGTGATTCTCGTAGCATGCACGTATGGTGAACCGTTATGTGATGAAGTTGGAGCATGATTTATTTATTGATTGTCTTCCTTATGAGTGGCAGTCAGGGACGAGCGATGGTCTTTTCCTACCAATCTATCCCCCTAGGAGCATGCACGTAATACTTTGCTTCGATAACGAATAGATTTTTGCAATAAGTATGTGAGTTCTTTATGACTAATGTTGAGTCCATGGATTATACGCACTCTCACCCTTCCACCATTGCTAGCCTCTCTAGTACCGCGCAACTTTCGCCAGTACCATAAACCACCCATATACCTTCCTCAAAAAAGCCACCATACCTACCTATTATGGCATTTTCATAGCCATTCCGAGATATATTTCCATGCAACTTTCCACCGTTCCATTTACTATGACACACTCCATCATTGTCATATTGCTTTGCATGATCATGTACTTGACATTGTATTTGTGGCAAAGTCACTGTTCATAATTCTTTCATACATGTCACTCATGAATCATTGCACATCCCGGTACACCGCCAGAGGCATTCATATAGAGTCATATCTTGTTCTAAGTATCGAGTTGTAAGTAAATAAAAGTGTGATGATCATCATTATTAGAGCATTGTCCCAGTGAGGAAAGGATGATGGAGACTATGATTCCCCCACAAGTCGGGATGAGACTCCGCACGAAAATAAATAAATAAATAAATAAAAGAGGCCAAAGAAGCCAAATAAAAAAAGAATAGAAAAGAGGCCATAAAAAAAGAGAAGGCCCAAATAAAAAAAATTAAAAATAAAAATAAATGAGAGAAAAGAGAGAGAAGGGGCAATGCTACTATACTTTTACCACACTTGTGCTTCAAAGTAGCATCATGATCTTCATGATAGAGAGTCTCCTATGTTGTCACTTTCATATACTAGTGGGAATTTTACATTATAGAACTTGGCTTGTATATTCCAATGATGGGCTTCCTCAAAATGCCCAAGGTCTTCGTGAGCAAGCAAGTTGGATGCACACCCACTTAGTTTCTTTTTGAGCTTTCATACACTTATAGCTCTAGTGCATCCGTTGCATGGCAATCCCTACTCACTCACATTGATATCTATTGGTGGGCATCTCCATAGCCCATTGATACGCCTAGTTGATGTGAGACTATCTTCTCCTTTTTGTCTTCTCCACAACCACCATTCTATTCCACCTATAGTGCTATGTCCATGGCTCACGCTCATGTATTGCGTGAAGATTGAAAAAGTTTGAGAACATCAAAAGTATGAAACAATTGCTTGGCTTGTCATCAGGGTTGTGCATGATTTAAATATTTTATGTGGTGAAGATGGAGCTTAGCCAGACTATATGATTTTGTAGGGATAACTTTCTTTAGCCATGTTATTTTGAGAAGACATGATTACTTTGTTAGTATGCTTCAAGTATTATTATTTTTATGTCAATATTAAACCTTTGTCTTGAATCTTATGGATCTGAATATTCTTGCCACAATAAAGAGAACTAGATGGATAAATATGTTAGGTAGCATTCCACATCAAAAATTCTGTTTTTGTCATTTACCTACTCGAGGACGAGCAGGAATTAAGCTTGGGGATGCTGACACGTCTCCAATGTATCTATAATTTTTGATTGTTTTATGCTATTATATTATCTGTTTGGATGTTTACGGGCTTTATTATACACTTTTATATTATTTTTTGGGGACTAACTATTAACCCAGAGCCCAGTGCTAGTTTCTGTTTTTTCCTTGTTTTAGAGTATCGCAGAAAAGGAAAATCAAACGGAGTCCAATTGACCTGAAACTTCACGGAACTTATTTTTGGACCAGAAAAAGGCCACGGAGTATCGGAGATGGACCAGGAGAGTCCCGGGCTGCCCACGAGGGTGGGGGGTGGGGGCGCGCCCACCCCCTGGGCGCGCCCCCCTGCCTCGCAGACAGCCCGGAGGTCCACTGACGTACTTCTTCCTCCCATATATACCCATATACCCTAAAAACTTCGGAGAGCACAATAGATCGGGAGTTCCGCCGCCAGAAGCCTCCGTAGCCATCGAAAACCAATCTAGACTCGTTCCGGCACCCTTCCGGAGGGGGGAATCCCTCTCCGGTGGCCATCTTCATCATCCCGGTGCTCTCCATGACGAGGATCGAGTAGTTCTCCCTCGGGGCTGAGGGTATGTACCAGTAGCTATGTGTTTGATCTCTCTCTCTCTCTCTCTCTCTTGTGTTCTTGAGGTGATACGATCTTGATGTATCGCGAGCTTTGCTATTATAGTTGGACCTTATGATGTTTCTCCCCCTCTACTCTCTTGTAATGGTTTGAGTTTTCCCTTTGAAGTTATCTTATCGGATTGAGTCTTTAAGGATTTGAGAACACTTGATGTATGTCTTGCGTGGGATACCCGTGGTGACAATGGGGTATTCTATTGATCCACTTGATGTATGTTTTGGTGATCAACTTGCGGGTTCCGTGACCTTGGGAATCTATGCATAGGGGTTGGCACACGTTTTCGTCTTGACTCTCCGGTAGAAACTTTGGGGCACTCTTTGAAGTACTTTTGTGTTGGTTGAATAGATGAATCTGAGATTGTGTGATGCATATCGTATAATCATACCCACGGATACTTGAGGTGACATTGGAGTATCTAGGTGACATTAGGGTTTTGGTTGATTTGTGTCTTAACGTGTTATTCTAGTACGAACTCTATGATAGATTGAATAGAAAGAATAGCTTCATGTTATTTTTGTAACGCCCCGAGACCGGTGTGCCAGGTGTCATCCAGTTATTCGCTATTGTTGCCTTGTCATTGCTTGCGTGTCTTGCATTGCATATCATGTCATCATGTACATTTCATTTGCATACGTGTTCATCTCATGCATCCGAGCTTTTTCCCCGTTGTCCGTTTTGCATTCCGGCGCTCCGTTCTCCTCCGGTGGTCCTTTCTACCTTTCTTTCATGTGTGGGGGTTAAACATTTCCAGATTGGACGGAGACTTGCCAAGCGGCCTTGGTTTACTACCGGTAGACCGCCTGTCAAGTTTCATACCATTTGGACTTCGTTTGATACTCCAACAGTTAACCGAGGGACCGAGAAGGCCTCGTGTGTGTTGCAGCCCAACACCCCTCCAATTTGTCCCAAAACCCTCTCCATCATCTAGAGCGTTCGATCATGATCGTGTGGCCAAAAACCACACCTCATTTGGACTCTCCTAGCTCCCTCTACCTATAAATATGTGCTCCCCTCCCGAAATTCACGGATGAACCCTAACCTTCGTCCTCCTTGCGCCGCCGGACACGTCTGCCCGGCGGCCGGACATGTCCACCCCGCCCGACCACCTCACTCCGACCTATCAGCTTCCGCTACGTCTCTCTGCTGCCGATTTCCACCAACCAGGCGCCGCCACCTCATCCGCGCCGACCCTCCTCTCTCTCCTCCCCGCGTCAGGCCCGCCGCGGCCCATCGCGGACCCGCCCGGGCCCGAGCCGTCCGCCGCCACGCCCGAGGTGCCCGAGCCCCGTGCGCCGCCCGCCCTCTCCGCCGGTGACCATTGCCGCCCGCGCCGGCTCCGCCTCGCCGCCGCACGCCGGCTCCGCCTCGCAGCGCCTCCGCCACCGCCATGGGCGCCCCCGCCGCTGCTCGTCGCGGATCCGGTCGGGCCAGACCGGATCCGGCCGCCCTCACTTCTCCGGCGCCGCCCGCGCCTCTCTGCCTTCTTTCCCATCTCCGGCAGTCCTCGAAGAACGTGCCCGAACCCTAGATCTAAAATCTGAGAGAGGTTGATTTCCATGTTTCATATGCCCATCTTCATCATGTCGTAACTTTGCACCCGTAACTCCGTTTTGCGCGTGTAGCATATCATGGGTTGCGTGAAGATTACCTCACTTGCGACATTGCTTTCAATGCGGTTATGCCTCTAAGTCGTGCTTCGACACGTGGGAGATATAGCCGCATCGAGGGCGTTACAAGTTGGTATCAGAGCCTTCCCGACCTTAGGAGCCCCATTGCTTGATCGTTTTTAGCGGCCGAGTTGTGTCTAGAAAAATGTTTTGAGTCATTTAGGAATTATATATCGGAGAGTTCAGGAATTCTTTTTACTTCCGAGTCTCCTCATTGCTCTGGTAAGGCATCCTGACGTAGAGTTTTGACTCTTCTCTTCTCAAATTTCACTAAAAAAATTTTAGGATCACGCGGGTATCTTGGAATTGTTCCGATGGTTTTATGACAAGAACATTGTCTTGGTGCCTCTTGTCAGGGGTTTTGTGGAAGTGTCCCGGGGAGTTGAGCTCCGAGGTGTTGTCGTCATAATTTTATCGTTGCAGTTCTGGAATACCTGAGTTTAGACGCCGACATCGAAAATCTCTTTTATGCAGTTTGTTGGTGAGATAACCTCGACGCCACCCAGTACTGGGGCGGGAGTTCGGGAGTATTGCCATAACTTGTATAACGGATGCTTTTCGAAGGTTGAGGTAGACGATTTCCAAAGGTTTCTTGGTTATGTGTTGAAGGATGGATACAATTGGATGTAGGATTTGCTAGATTTGGGTGAGATATTATGCTTCCCCTGTATCCCCAACACCTGATTGCATAACCGGAAAGGTTCGGGAGTTTCATAGGTGGGAATTCAAGTAGCTCTTAGGATATCTTTTTGACAGATGTATGATATGAAATTGGGGTTCGACGTCTAGTGGTCCGCCTATTCACGGTCGGTTTTACAATGGTCTCGTTGTGTCTTAAAGAGTCCTTGGCTATGCCGACTCGGGGACGCTTCGTATGTCATGTGCACTGCCTTGTACATGATGGTGTTGTATGATCGAGCCCGTGTAGGCCCCACCACGAAAACTTCGGACGAAATCTCTATCATATGTTTGTTCCAGCTTATTCTGCAAGCCAATCCTTTGTTTTGTTTTTGAGTTGTGGTATTCGAGTTGCTTCAAAGTCAAATGTTGATTCCATAATTTTCCTAAGCGGTGTTCTCATACTCCTATGCGGATACTAATCCTTCATGAGCATCGAGATTGTCATGTAAATCCTTTTCAACCGATGTGGTTCTCTTCAAGTGGGTCAAATCTTGTCAATTTTCGCAAGACCAATTATCAGTCCTTCTCAACGCTGTTTGTTTCATCTGTCCTCAAGTTGCCTTTGTTTTTCCCACCCACCCACCCCTTTTTCTTCAAGGATTCAGATTTCTTAATCACTATCCATTTTATTGATGGAAGTCCCTCCGTTCTATTTCCTTCATGTTCTTATCTGGTGATTCTCATGAAGATACTAACGGAGCTTCTAGTTCATCATTCTTCGTTTCTTTTATCTTCTCCGGTGGTTTCAAGTCAAGCTTTGTTGATCTTACCCTTTCCTCATTTCAATGCCTTCTCATACTGGTACACCTCATAATAATTCACTTCTCACTATTCTTTTGTTCCGGCGTGCTCAAGCTTTCTCAAAAGGCTCGTCTTGTCATTCAAGATCCGTTCAACCTAGTTCGAGGTTGTTATCTTATTCAAGCCATTTAATTCAACCGGTGCAATATCTCTTTTCAAGTAATCGTTCAACGGTGTTTCTTTTGAGTGGGCCCTAACCCACAGGTCTTTTCCCAGGATCTTACCTGACTCTTCTTATTTCCCAGAGATATCCTTAAAGTTCTTGTCAAAGTTTGGCGTAAGAATGAATTATCATCAGTCAAATGTATTTCTCCAAGATCTTTCAAATTCTTTTCATCGTTGGCTCAACCTTTCTAATTTTCATTCAGGAGTATCTCAACAATTCTTGGTGGTGTTTTCTCGTCGTCACGCTCAACATTTCAAGACCGAAGAAGACTTTTTTCCTCTCAATCTTGGTCCGTTCTCTTCAAGATTCGTGATTCCAGCTTGTTGCCATCCTCTCATAATTGTTTTCGGTTGTGAGAATTCTTTCCACCTATCTGGAGCAATCCAAGAGTCTGTTCAGTTTGATTATCCGGAGCCCATCATCTAAGATTTATTCATTCCAGCTTTCAGCTCTCATACTCTAAATTATACCGGTGTCTAAATCAAGGATTCTCTAATCAGCTCGTAATCTCTTCGTTTTCATGGATCTAAATTCACTCAAGCATCTTCGTTCATTTGCTAATTCTTCCCGGTGTTTCTTTATCTTTACTCCGTTCATTTTCAATTCTTACGGTGATTCGTTCAAGAGTTTTTCTCCCTTCGTGTATCATATCTATGCATTCGTGCTTTTCAAATTCTACCGGTGGTTCGTTGAATACCTTCTCAAGTTTGTGCTATATCTATCTTAATCTTTCCACGAGGATAAGTAGTATGCTAAATCCGTTGCTTGTCAGCAATTAAATTGTTGAAGGATACGCATAATGTAATCCTTATTCTTATTTCATCCAAGTGATTAATTCCTTATTCCGGAGGTTCATCAAATTCTCGATTCAAGTTGTCCATCTTTCTTTCCGGAGCTCAAAGTTATTTCAATTATCATTCCAAAGATCCATCAAATCATTGCAGGGATTCACCTTGTGTTTTCGACCTCTCTTTCCTTTCGTTTGATCATTCTTTTCTTACCGGAGTTCTTCATGGAGACTCTACATGATGGTTCATAAAGGATTTAATTCCTTCTCGAAGCGTTCATCAACATTCTTTTCAGAGGAGCTCAAGCTTTCTTCATATTGTAATCCGGAGTGCATTTCTGTCTACTGTATCATTGGAGGTGGTATTATGTCATTCTTGATAATTTGAGTTCATGTTTTCATGATTCACATGTTGTCAAGATTGGGATATTTTAGATCCATCAATCTCGTCATTGGAGCTATCTTGGGTTATATTTCACCTAAGGCCTTCCCTAAGGGTGGTTGCTATCTACGGTGCTTACCAATGACCAAGTTCTTCATTTATCCTCCCGGTGAAATAAGTTTTCTCGTCTCCTCATTCATATCAATCCAATTCTTTTTCCCGTGAGTGGCAGGTTGTCACCTCATAATTCGAGATGTATTCCATAAGACCATATCAAGCTTATTATTTTTGTTGTTGGTTTTCCAACAACTCCGTTCTAACATTTGTTGTAACTATGCTCTCTCAAGATCTTGTTTCCCTTCGTTCCGGAGGCATTGTGATGTTGCTCTCTCCAACCCATCTTCTTGCTTTGTCAGGATCGTGTTCTTTCCATGCCTATCCATTTAACCGTAGTGTTGTGCCCTTTTGGCTCAAGTTCTTTTCGCCTTATCAAGCCTCGCGTCTCTTTTTAACCGGAGTGCTGTCTGAGATTTCTCTTACCCCTTGTTCCTTTCATTCAATAGTTCCGGAGGCAGTGTGTTGTGATTTCATCAAGTATCTTCTCATCCTACCAAGTTCTTATTCAATTCCTTTTCTTCTCAATCGGAGTGCTGTTCGAATTTGTTCTTCCTTGTTCTTTTTTTCCTAACGGAGTGCTTTCAACTTCGCTCTTTCTCGTTGCATTCTTTCTTTCAATTATTCAACCTCTCAAGGCTCGTGGTTTCACTCCTTTGTAAAAGAAGCAACTTAGTTATACCTCTTCTCTTTCTTTTCCGTTGTCCCTCCGGTGCCATTCTAGATCTCGGGACGAGATCCTCTCGTAGTGGTGGAGTGATGTAACGCCCCGAGACCAATGTGCCAGGTGTCGTCCAGTTATTTGTTGTTGTTGCCTTGTCATTGCTTGCGTGTCTTGCATTGCATATCATGTCATCATGTGCATTTCATTTGCATACGTGTTCGTCTCATGCATCTGAGCTTTTTCCCCGTTGTCCGTTTTGCATTCCGGCGCTCCATTCTCCTCCGGTGGTCCTTTCTACCTTTCTTTCGTGTGTGGGGGTTAAACATTTCCGGATTGGACTGGGACTTGCCAAGCGGCCTTGGTTTACTACCGGTAGACCGCCTGTCAAGTTTCGTACCATTTGGACTTCGTTTGATACTCCAATGGTTAACCGAGGGACCGAGAAGGCCTCGTGTGTGTTGCAGCCCAACACCCCTCCAATTTGGCCCAAAACCCACCAAAACCCTCTCCATCATCTAGAGCGTTCGATCACGATCGCGTGGCCGAAAACCGCACCTCATTTGGACTCTCCTAGCTCCCTCTACCTATAAATATGTGCTCCCCTCCCGAAATTCACGGATGAACCCTAACCTTCGTCCTCCTTGCGCTGCCGGACATGTCCGCCCGGCGGCTGGACATGTCCACCCCGCCCGGCCACCTCACTCCGACCTATCAGCTTCCGCCACGTCACTCCGCCGCAGATTTCCACCAACCAGGCGCCGCCACCTCATCCGCACCGACCCTCCTCTCTCTCCTCCCCGCGCCAGGCCCGCCGCGGCCCATCGCGGACCCGCCCGGGTCCGAGCCATCCGCCGCCACGCCCGAGGTGCCCGAGCCCCGCGCGCCGCTCGCGGACCCTGCCGCGCGGTCGCTCGCCGCCCGCCCTCTCCGCCGGCGACCATCGCCGCCCACGCCGGCTCCGCCCCGCCGCCGCACGCCGGCTCCGCCTCGCAGCGCCTCCGCCGCCGCCATGGGCGCCCCCGCCGCCGCTCGTCGCGGATCCGGTCGGGCCGGACCGGATCCGGCTGCCCTCACTTCTCCGACATCGTCCCGCGCCTCTCTGCCTTCTTTCCCATCTCCGGCGGTCCTCGAAGAACGTGCCCGAACCCTAGATCTGAAATCTGAGAGAGGTTGATTTTTCCCTAAGTCCCTGAAATTTCCATGTTTCATATGCCCATCTTCATCATGTCGTAACTTTGCACCCGTAACTCTGTTTTGCGCGTGTAGCATATCAAAATGTTCGTATCAGAGAGCACATCATTTAATCTCATTGCATCATTTTCATTTGAGTACATCTTGATACCCTAAATGATGTTGGAAGAATGCTATTTGAGATAATTGTCAGATCTGCTGCTCCAATTAGATATTTGTCATTTTTGCCATGATTAATGTGTGCATGATATGCCCCTGAGCTCTACATGTATTTTGTTATATGCTTTTCCATCTTTCCAGAGGTGCAATCCATGTATTTTTGTGATGTGTGTGGTGACTAGCACAAGCTTGCAAAGTGGTGCATTCGTTAATGCTGATTTTAGGGACTTAGCATTTCCACTAAGTCCTTGGACTGTTTATCTCATTATGCCATATGTTCATGTTGTTTCCTAGTGATCCGTGCCTCTTTTGAGGATGATCAGTAAGGATGTTTTGTTAATCTTGTAGTGCTCTATCCATCCATGTCCTTGTTTGCATTTATGGAGCACCCTAGCTTGAGTCAATCGAGCTCTACTTTTACTATTTCGTGTATCTGGGCAGATTGTCTACTTGTTAGCGATTGTGCCGAGGATGTTGTAGTTGATCCGTGCATGCTATGCTATTGTTCTTGCCATGTCTAGCTTGTATAATGTGTATTCTTGATGGGTGTATGCTTAGATTGTCATGCCTTGCTCTATAGTGAGTGCATCGAGCTCGTAAACATGCCTACTTGATATCTGTTTCAGCATGCTCCAGTTTTCACCAAGTCTGAGAACTGATTATGTTTTTGCCATGTTCACATGCTTGCAATTGTATTTTCTGATCCCTTTTGGCTCAAGGTCACTAAGGGACTTTTGTTAAGCTCTTTGAGTAGCTTCATGCCATGATTTATTTTGCCATGTTCAGGCCCTGTAGCGTATAGTTTTCATGCTCGAAAGTGTGCTATCTGAACTGAAATTCCAGACAAGTGTTAATTTCACTAAGTCTGAAATCTGTTTACCAAATGCACTTTTGTCATGCTTGTTTGAACCTGTTAATGGATGAATTGGCCGTAGCTCAGTGCTAGTCTTTTGTTAAGCATCATGAGTGGGTCCCTGCCATGTATTTTGATGCCATATTTGGGTGCTGTAGCATGTTCATCTTGTTGCATTTAGATGGCTACTTGCTGTGTATCGCAGAACGTGGCCATATTTGAATTGCTTGCCATTTCCAAACCGTAACTCCGATTCCGGTGATCTTTATATCGTTTTCAAGCGATTTCATCTCATCTTTCCAGTGGCACACTTGGATTTCCAAGTTGAGGCCAGGTTCATGCATTCCTTGTCAAATCATGCATATGCATCGCATACCGCATCCCGCATATCATACCATGTTCATGTGTTGGTTGTTTACTATGTTGTATGCTTCTTTCCGGTGTTTGCTTCTTCGGGTTGGTTCCGGTATAGTCGCGTTTGTGAGGACCCGTTCGTCTACGTCCGTTTGTCTTCTTCATGGACTCGTTCTTCTTCCTTGCGGGATCTCAGGCAAGATGATCATACCCTTGAAATCACTTCTATCTTTGCTTGCTAGTTGCTCGCTCTTTTGCTATGCCTATGCTGCGATACCTACCACTTGCTTATCATGCCTCCCATATTGTTGAACCAAGCCTCTAACCCACCTTGTCCTAGCAAACCGTTGATTGGCTATGTTACCGCCTTGCTCAGCCCCTCTTATAGCGTTGTTAGTTGCAGGTGAAGATTGGAGCTTGTTCCGTGTTGGAACATGGATATATTTTGTTGGGATATCACAATATCTCTTATTTAATTAATGCATCTATATACTTGGTAAAGGGTGGAAGGCTCGGCCTTATGCCTGGTGTTTTGTTCCACTCTTGCCGCCCTAGTTTCCGTCATATCGGTGTTATGTTCCCGGATTTTGCGTTCCTTACGCGGTTGGGTTATAATGGGAACCCCTTGATAGTTCGCCTTGAATAAAACTCCTCCAGCAAGGCCCAAACTTGGTTTTACCATTTGCCACCTAGCCTTTTTCCCTTGGGAGTCGCGCATCCCGAGGGTTTATTTTAAACCCCCCCCCCCCCGGGGCCAGTGCTTGTCTAAGTGTTGGTCCAAACTAGAGCCCCTTGCAGCGCCACCTTGGGGAAACTCGAGGGCTGGTTTTAGTTGTACGGATTGCTTATCTGGTGTTGCCCTAAGAACGAGATATGTGCAGCTCCTATCGGGATGTCGGCGCATCGGGTGGTCTTGCTGGACTTGTTTTTACCATTGTCGAGGATGTCTTGAAGAACCGGGATACCGAGTCTGATCAGAATGTCTCGGGAGGAGGTCTATTCCTTCGTTGACCGTGAGAGCTTGTCATGGGCTAAGTTGGGACACCCCTGCAGGTATTTGAACTTTCGAAAGCCGTGCCCGCGGTTATGGGCAGATGGGAATTTGTTAATGTCCGGTTGTAGAAAACCTGAAGTCGACCTTAATTAAAATGAATCAACAGTGTGTGTAATCGTGATGGTCTCTTTCCGGCGGAGTCCGGGAAGTGAACACGATGTTGGAGTTATGCTTGACGTAGGTTGTTTAGGATCACTTCTTGATCATACTTTCTCGAACGTGCTTTGCCTTCTCTTCTTGCTCTCATTTGCGTATGTTAGCCACCATATAGGCTAGTCGCTTGCTGCAGCTCCACCTCATACCTTTACCTTACCCATAAGCTTAAATAGTCTTGATCGCGAGGGTGCGAGATTGCTGAGTCCCCGTGACTCACAGATACTTCCAAAACCAGCTTGCAGGTGCCGATGAGTCCGTGCCGACGACGCAACCAAGCTCAAGGAGGAGCTCGATGAAGATCTTGTCCTTTGTTTTGTTTCATTCTAGTTGATCAGTAGTGGAGCCCAGTTGGGGTCGATCGGGGACCGTATCGCATTTGGGGTTCTTCTTTTATTTTGGTTCCATAGTCGGACCTTGATTGTATTTGGATGATGTAATGCTTTATTCATGTAATTGTGTGAAGTGGCGATTGTAAGCCAACTATGTATCTCTTTCCCTTATGTATTAGATGGGTTGCGTGAAGATTACCTCACTTGCGACATTGCTTTCAATGCGGTTATGCCTCTAAGTCTTGCTTCGACACGTGGGAGATATAGCCGCATCGAGGGCGTTACAATTTTACTACGGACTCTTGAATAGATCAATCAGAAAGGATAACTTTGAGGTGGTTACGTACCCTACCATAATCTCTTCATTTGTTCTCCGCTATTAGTGACTTTGGAGTGACTCTTTGTTGCATGTTGAGGGATAGTTATGTGATCCAATTATGTTATTATTGTTGAGAGAACTTGCACTAGTGAAAGTATGAACCTTAGGCCTTGTTTTCTAGCATGGCAATACCGTTTGTGCTCACTTTTATCATTAGTTACCTTGCTTTTTTATATTTTCAGATTACAAATACCTTTATCTACCATCCATATACCACTTGTATCACCATCTCTTCGCCGAACTAGTGCACCTATACAATTTACCATTGTATTGGGTGTGTTGGGGACACAAGAGACTCTTTGTTATTTGGTTGTAGGGTTGCTTGAGAGAGACCATCTTCATCCTATGCCTCCCACGGATTGATAAACATTAGGTCATCCACTTGAGGGAAATTTGCTACTGTCCTACAAAACTCTGCACTTGGAGGCCCAACAACGTCTACAAGAAGAAGGTTGTGTAGTAGACATCAAAGCTCGAGCGAGGGGAAGTGAGGTCGAGCGGGGTAAATGTAGTTTGAGGAGGGTGAGGGGTATATATAGCCGAGGTGAAAAACCGTTCGCCCGAGGAAAATGGATGAAGGTGCCCATGACTCTTCTCATCCTAGCGACATGTGTCACCCACATACAGAGCGGTGGCGATCGTGTGAGATCGTGGGTGAATAGATAAATCCTATCGTGGGATGTGGAACGGTTTAGGTGGCAAAAACCGAAAATTCAGATAAGAACATTTTAATGGTTCGTTCGCAAATTCTTCAGCTGACAAGGACACAGTGAAGATTTCGAACGGGTTTCAAATAAAACGCACATGAAGAATTTGTGAACATATTGGGTTGAGTTTAGCATAGAGGGGGAAGGGTCCGATCACATTCACTTAGCAGAAAAGGCAACTTGAAGATTTAGCAAAGTGAATGTTGTACAGGACTAAAAACTCAAATATATATATAGTCAATGAAGAACAACGACGGAAAGAGTGAAGACTATGAAAAGTTGAAGAATTTGAACAACTGAGGAAATTAAAAACTGAAGAAAAACTCAAATTGAAAGTTTCAACTTTTGTTGGTGGCGTGACCCACCATATATGAATGATGATTTCAGACGCTGCGTACAATTGTCGTAGGGCTCTGAGAATCAAATTCTTTGTTAATTTATTCACACTTAGAGGGTTAGTCTTCATTGATTGAAGAAAAAACGTTACTTCGTGTGTTGCACATCTAAGTCATCAATTTTGCATAAGTGTTAGGATGTGTGTCCTTTTCAAAGGAAATTCGAAGATTTTAAGATATTTAGCTCACACCGCAACTTGCTAAATCTCTTCTCATCCAAGGGCTTTGTGAAGATATCGCCTAGCTGTTCTTCAGTCTTCACGTGCTCGATAGAGATGTCGCCCTTCAACACATGATCACAAAGAAAATGATGACAAATCTGAATGCGCTTTGTCTTCGAGTACTGAACTGGGTTATGAGCAATCTTGATGGCACTCTCATTGTCACAGTAGAGGGGCACATTCTTCACATTGATGCCGTAGTCCTTGAGGGTTTGCTTCATCCATAGCAATTGAGCACAGCATGAACCAGCATTAATGTACTCAGCTTCAGCAGTAGAAAGTGATACATAGTTCTGTTTCTTCGAGGACCAACATACGAAGGATCGTCCGAGGAAATGACATGTGCCTGATGTTGACTTGTGGTCCACACGATCACCAGAATAGTCAGAGTCAGAATATCCAATTAGATCAAAAGCCGAGCCCTTGGGATACCATAATCCAAGTGTTGGAGTGTGAGCTAGATATTGAAGAATATGCTTCACAGCCTTATGGTGTGATTCCTTTGGTGTATCTTGAAAACGGGAACACATGCAAACACTAAGCATAATATCTGGCCTAGATGCACATAGATACAATAAAGAACCAATCATGGAGCAGTATAAGTCTATACCATTTTCATCAGTGAATAGATGGCCATTTGTGGGCATAGGAATTTTGACGCCTTTGCAATCTTGCATGCCGAATTTCCGCAATACATCCTTGAGGTATTTTCTCCTAAGATATGAATACGTGTTTCGTTGTTGAAGTATTTGAAGACCCAAGAAGAATTTCAAACATTTGATATTCTTCACTCATCATATAGGAAAATTCATCATTGTAACGTTGGTTAGTACAGCCAAAGATGATATCATCAATATATATTTGGCACACGAATAATTCATCATCATAGGTTTTGGTGAAAACAGTTGGGTCAAGTGAACCAGTTTGAAGCCTTTCTTCATGAGGAATTCCTTCAAAGTATCATACCATGCCTGAGGGGCCTGCTTGAGGCCATAGAGGGCCTTATTGAGTCTGAAGACTTTGTCGAGATGCTTTGAATCTTCAAAACCTGGGGGTTGAGCAACATATACTTCTTCCTCAAGCGTACCATTGAGGAATGCACTTTTCACATCCATTTGATATAAGATGATATTATGATGGTTAGCATAAGCAAGTAATATGCAAATAGCCTCAAGTCTAGCAATAGGTACAAAAGTTTCATCAAAATCAATTCCCTTCAACCTGTGTGTAGCCTTGAGCTACAAGCCGTGCCTTATTCCTCACCACAAGTCCATTTTCATCTTGCTTGTTGCGGTAGATCCATTTGGTGCCGATGATATTGTGCTTGTGTGGGTCTGGTCGCTTGACAAGTTCCCAGACATTGTTGAGCTCGAATTGATGTAATTCCTCTTGCATCGCTTGAATCCACTCAGGCTCCAGAAATGCCTCATCTACTTTGGTGGGCTCTGTGATAGAGACAAAAGCAAAGTTCCCACAAAAGTTAGACAAATGTGAAGAAATTCAAATGGACGAGTGATAGTCATGATGGTCTTTGAGGGATGCTTGGCCTTGGTCATCTTTCCAGCTTCACAAGCTCCACACAGATGGTCCTTGAGGAATTTGACACCCTCGATGCTAATGACATGCTTCTTCTTCACTAGTGTGCAAGTTCCTCATGCCAGCATGACCAAGTCGTCGATGCCATAGCCAGCCTTCTGAAGCTTTTGTAAGTAGACATGTAGCAGGTTGTGGTCCTGTAGAGAAATCAACAATATACAAATCTCCTCTCCTAAAGCCTTCGAAGACTTTGGAATTGTCAGCTTCCATGATCACAACACAGCGATACTTCCCAAAGACAACAACCATATCAAGATCACAAAGCATTGAGACAGACCTGAGGTTGAACCCTAAGGACTCGACAAGCATGACTTTGTCCATGTGTTGATCCTTTGAGATCGCAACCTTACCTAGACCCAATACCTTGCTTTCGCCTTTGTTAGCGTAGGTGATATTGAGGGAGTTCTAGATTAGGGGGTGTTCGGGTAGCCAGACTATACCTTCAGCCGAACTCCAGGACTATGAAGATACAAGATTGAAGACTTCGTCTCGTGTCCGGATGGGACTTTCCTTGGCGTGGAAGGCAAGCTTGGCGATGCGGATATTCAAGATCTCCTACCATTGTAACCGACTTTATGTAACCCTAACCCTATCCGGTGTATATATACCGGAGGGTTGTAGTCCGTAGGCAATCAACTCCATATACAACAATCATACCATAGGCTAGCTTCTAGGGTTTAGCCTCCTTGATCTCGTGGTAGATCTACTCTTGTACTACCCGTATCATCAATATTAATCAAGCAGGACGTAGGGTTTTACCTCCATCAAGAGGGCCCGAACCTGGGTAAAACATCGTGTTCCCTGCCTCCTGTTACCATCCGGCCTAGACGCACAGTTCGGGACCCACTACCCGAGATCCGCCGGTTTTGACACCGACATTGGTGCTTTCATTGAGAGTTCCTCTGTGTCGTCGCCTTTAGGCCCGATGGCTCCTTTGATCATCAACAACGATGCGGTCCAGGTTGAGACTTTGCTCCCCGGACAGATCTTCGCCTTCGGCGGCTTCGCTCTGCGGGCCAATTCGCTCGGCCACCTGGAGTAGATCAAAAGCTACGCCCCTGGCCATCAAGTCAGGTTTGGAAGCTTAAACTACATGGCTGACATCCGCGGAGACTTGATCTTCGACGGACTCGAGCCATGGCCAAGCGCGCCGCACTATCTCGAGAGGCATGATCTAGCTCTGCCCCCGGACAGTGTCCTAGAGGACGCACACGCATTGGTTACAACCCCTAACTCGGAGCCTATTGCGCCAATCGAGGATGAGCGGTTGGACGTCACCTCGGGGGCTGCGATCCCAAAAGCGATCGAGCCGAACGCTAGCCCCGCACTCTGCATGATCCGTGACTCCGAGGATCCGGACTCCTTTCCGAACTCCGAACCCCCCGCGCCCCTGCCGATCGAATCCGGTTGGGCGCTGATAATAGAGTTCACCGCCGCAGACATCTTTCAGCACTCGCCTTGTGGCGATATCCTGAACTCTCTCAAGTCTCTCTCCTTCTTAGGAGAGCCCTGGCCGAACTACGGTCAGCGAGGATGGGATACGGACGATGAAGAAATTCAGAGACCACCCACCACCCACTTGGTAGCCACTGTCGACAATTTAAACGACGTGCTCAACTTCGACTCCGGAGACATCGACAGCATGGATGACGATGCAGGAGATACCGACGAGCCAACGCCCATAGGGCATTGGACAGCCACCTCATCTCACGATGTGTACATGGTGGATACCCCTAAAGGAAGCGACAACGAGGAAAAAGGGGATGGGATGGGAGATCGACCCCCCGAAAAGCAATCAAAGCGTCGGCGTAAACGCCGACCCAAGCCCCGCCTTGACAAAAACCCAGCCATAGAGTAGGACGAGCCGGTAGACGATGAACAGGCCTTAGAGCAACCGTCCGAACAGGGCAACACGGATAGAGAAACCGAACATCCCTCCTCCAGCGAAAACGGCATTTCGGACGACCTCACGCCGAATAAACCTATGGAGCAAAGTAATCAATACCACATATAAGTACGGCGACAGTCGCCGCACTAAAAGCTATCCGAAAAGAAAGCTACTGCCTGAATTCAACGAAGAGGCCCTAGAGCCCTCGCATTCAAAAAATAAAAAAGCCACACGGTCAGATAGACGACCCCATAAAGCGGCAAGCGGCGTCGCACCTAAATCGGCATGCGACCCACTTAAGGACTTGCATCATGGCCCAGTCAGGTCCATTTATGGGCCAAGAAAGCAAGCTCTCGTAAGCAACACTATGAAGCCATCATCAGAATCCGGCACACCCAAATACAGGGGCGCCGCACACCCCCTATGTTTCACCGATGAGGTCCTGGACTATGAATTCCCAGAGGGATTCAAACCCGTAAACATAGAGGCATACGATGGAACAACAGACCCTGGAGTTTGGATCGAGGATTATATCTTCCACATACACATGGCTAGAGGAGATGATCTCCACGCCATAAAATATCTACCCTTAAGCTTAAAGGGCCAGCCCGGCATTGGCTTAAAAGCCTTCCCAAAAACACAATTGGAAGTTGGGAAGAGCTCGAGGATGCTTTCCGAGCAAACTTTCAAGGGACCTATGTCCGCCCTCCGGATGCAGACGAACTTAGTCACATAACTCAACAACCCGGAGAATCAGCTCGGCAGTTCTAGAATATATTCCTCACTAAAAAGAATCAGATAGTCGACTGTCCGGACGCCGAAGCCTTAGCAGCTTTCAGGCATAACGTCCGAGACGAATGGCTCGCTAGACACCTCGGCCAAGAAAAGCCAAGAACAATGGCCGCACTAACAAGCCTCATGACCCGCTTTTGTGCAGGGGAGGACAGCTGGTTGGCAAGGTGCAGCCCCAGCAACCCAAGTACATCCGAAACTAGGGATGGAAACGGAAAACCGCGACGCAACAAGGACCGTCGCTGGACTAAGGACAAAAGTCCGAAGAGCACGGTAGTCAATGCCGGATTCAAAGGCTCACAACAAAATTAGGAAAAATCCCCCCCCCCCAGGATAACAGGGACGATCCATCCAACCTAAATAAAGTCCTGGACAGGATATGTCAGATACACAGTACTCCCGGGAAGCCTGCTAACCATACCCACAGAGACTGTTGGGTTTTCAAACAATCCAGCAGAATCAATGCCGAACACAAGGGGCTCGACACACCAAGCGAAGACGAGGACGAACCCCAAAAGCAGAGCACCAGGAAACAAAAGAACTTCCCACAAGAAGTAAAAACAGTGAACTCACTTCACATAACAAAACGTGCGGCGCCCGTAAAGGTACGCACCACACGACCCATCCCCAAAGGGTCCTGCCACTGGTTGTCAAAACCGATCATCTTCGATCAGCTAGATTATTCTAGGAATATCAAGAATGCAGGCTGGACTGCCTTGATACTCGATCCAATAATTGGCAGACTCCAGTTTTCAAATGTCCTTATGGACGGCGGCAGTGGACTAAACCTGATATATCAGGATACAATCCAGCACATGGGGATAAACCCAGCGAGAATCCGCCGCAGCAAAACCTCCTTTCAAGGGGTAATACCTGGTCCGGACACCCATTGTATGGGTTTTCTCTGGCTTGAAGTCATATTCGGCTCTGCCGATAACCTCCGCCGCGAAAAGCTGACCTTCCATATCGTCCCGTTCTCAAGTTGCTATCAAGCACTACTGGGACGCGAAGCTTTCGCTCGCTTTAACACAATACCGCATTATGCATCTCTTATGCTTAAGATGCCCGGTCCACGAGGCATCATCTCTTTGAAGGGAAAGCACTAAAGTGCGCCTCCCCAAGCGGAGGACTGTGCGGCCGCTTTGACAGCCCCACAGCAAAATGGCCTCACCGGCCAAAAAAACTTCAAAATAGGTCATTCAAGACCACGAACGCGGACAGACGAGTTCGGTGCAAAATCATCATTGATGCAGACCTAGAAGCCATATACCCCCGCACTAGGGGTTCCACGCATATACAAGAAGAGACAATAAAGCTCAATCTTATATATCTTACTTTATACTTTGCTTATTTTAAACTTTTTCGGCATGACCCGTTTTCAACTCAGTTCCTCTCTCTTACAGATGAACGTCGTGCGGCGCCCGTCCAGGATACGGCACAACGGAGACACAGGCACAGACGTGCAGTAGGGACCCGTCCTAAAGGATTCTTTTCAGATTAAGACCCTGCGTAAACCTTTTTTACTGTCTCTTGTTGCTACACATCCCCTGGTTTTTTCTTTCTGATATAACCAAGGAGGAGGCTAGCGTCTTGGCATGTGGCCATGTCAGAATTTTTGCACGTACCTGGACACTAGGGGCTTTTTTAATAAAGAGTGTTGTTTCGCCCGCACTCATAAAGACCGAACACCTTAGGGAGTGTTCGGCGTCGCGAGTTTTGGCATTATATGCATCAGCTCCGAATCATGTCTTTGGTCAAATGTTGGGTTGCCCAGCTCCTGAGTTCGGCTACCTTACGTTCCGCTCTATCGGCTAAGGTAGCACCAGGAGAACTACTGCGATTGTGCCCCGGTTCGGCCGGGCGAGCACCTCAGTAGAGAAAGCCGAAAACTGACTGTCATGATGTAGCGTGAGACTGGTCAGCCACTCGATGACCTATCGGAATCTATCTGATTCCTCTACTTTAACGAAGGGCCGCTTCCCGGTGAGGCACATACGCGCCCCAAACTCGGACGAGCGCAGTTGCCACCAAGGGGATACCTAAATAGTCTCACTGTCAAACTCCTATGGCTAAATGAAAGTGTTAAAGCATTATAGTCCGGTTGCCTGGCCCGCTGCGCTATCACCTCCTTTGTAGGACCAAGACATTGGGTGAAGTGTGAAAATGCATCTTCTGCGAGCACCCCCGCACTATGTGCGTGGGGGCTGAAGCCAACGACTGCCATCTTTCAGATTCCGTATGTATATATATATATATATATATATATATATATATATATATATATATATATATATATATATATATATATATATCTTAAAACGGCCGCACAGGAGGTGTTCCCGATACTTGGAGGCACAAGTATAAAAAAGGCCACTACAGTTTATCAAAATATTACTTTATGATTACATATGCTATCATAACATAGCATCTTTCGGGCACTGCATCTCTATTACACGAGCGCCTTCAAGAACTTCCTGAAAATAGTGCTCGGAGGGTACTCGGCTTTTGTCCGAATCTCGGGACGCAACAACGGTGGTCTCCATCTCTTCCCAGTATGTCTTAACACGGGCAAGAGCCATCCTAGCGCCCTCTATGCATGCTGACCTCTTCATTGCATTTATACGTGGCACCGCGTCAAGGAATTGCTGCACCAAGCTGAAATAACTCTTCGGCTCCAATCTCCCCGGCCACAGGTGACCCATGACGTACTTCATGGCGAGTCCAGACAACCTATTTAGTTCGGCCCATTGAGCCAAACGATCATCCACTGCCAGTGGACGCTCTGGATTGTGAAACTGCGACCAGAAAAGCTTTTCCACTTCGCGATCTTTCTGATCTCGAAAGTGTTCGGTCGCATCAGCAGCACTCGCTGCCAAGTCCAGATAGGTATCCTCCACACTCCACATCCGGTCCAACGGAGAAAACTTCGGATCACAAAATTTCCTTCGCAGCATAAAGGGCTTTCCAGCCGCAATCTGTTCGGCCTAACGCAGCTCCTCCTTCGCAGCTCTCATCGCAGAGCGCGCGTCCTTGGCATTGGCTACAGCCTTCTCTAAGTCCGTCTATTTCGCCTGGTCTTCTTTTTTCAAGAAGTCTACAACGGTCTTTAGCGCTTTTTAACTTTTCGGCCATCTCGGCCATCTCTTCTTTGCTTCGGCAATGAGCAGCCTGTTCGGCTGTTAGCTCTTCAAGGGCTTTCCTGGTGGCCGCGTCACTTTTGCTGGCTTGTTCTTTAGCTCGGGCAAGTTGTGCCCTAAGACTCTCCACGGCAGCCGCACCATCTGCGTCAAGCACACACATAGTAAGACACAGGCATAAAACTGTTCTTACCTGATGTTGCCCGAGGAATTACATACCTTGAGCCTCATCAAGCCGCTTATCGACAAGCGTGATGTTGGCATCTGCCACTTCCAGTTGCCGCTTTAGTTCAGCAAAATCGTTAGTTCGGCTCGATTCCGGACACCCTGCCGCCTACATTCAAAGGCGACATCTTAGACTTGGGATTATGATCCTCCGCGTGCCATCATTTCTTGACGACATGCAGAGTCTCAGGGGCTACTATCTACATAGGGCGCATCTTATTCATGCGCAACTGACAAAAGTATACATTATCTAATGTACCTCGAAACCCGTCAGTAAACTTTTGACGGCCTCATACAATCCGCTCTCTACGGATGAAATCCTTTCAATCACCATTCCCATCAATGCACGGTGCTCCTCTGAGATAGAAGCTCGCCCCAGCAGAATCTTTAGCTCCTCCGGCCGAGCACCAGACGGTGCCGGGCTCGTCCCATGACCTCTTTCGAAGGCCGGACGTGGAGAACCTCGGGGGGGGGGGGCGCATAGACACCTTCCGCCCCTACCGGATTTGGAGAAACCCTCTGCGACGACACCTCAGGGCCGCCTGCCTCAGTAGGGGGCTCGGCAGGGGGAGGCGTCCCGCTCTCCATCATCTCCGGAAGGAGATCCCCCGAAGACGAGCTCTGCTGAGAAGGGCTGAGGTCCGATCTACAAGATAAAGGTTTGGTTAATCTTCTCAGATATAAATCAAGGACTTCCCTCATCCCTCAAAAGGAAAATCTTTTCTCCACTTACGACTCGCTGGAGGGCTGATCCCCTTGAGGGCGTAGTCCGGCCGAGGAACTCCCCGGCGTCGGACCCTCTGACGAGGATTTTCTCCCCCGTTTCAAGGCCATGGTTTCCGGGTCGTCAGAGGCGGCTCTCTTCTTCCCCTTAGGAGAGGAATTGTCGGTTCCTCCCTTTGGAGAAGCCTCCTTCGAGGAGGCCATAGCTTCCTTGTCCTCTCCCTCCAAAGGCATTATCTCTAGCATCCTGACCAGCACGGGATCCGGCCTGGTTTCAGGAAGGGGAGCCGGACACCTGATCAGCTTCGCCTTCGCTATCCACTCCTGTTTAAAAGGACGGCTCTTTTAGGGGCAGGTTTATGACAATTATACGGATAGAAGGTCCAGGCACAAGGTTGCTTACTTGAGTATCCGGGCGATTGCAGCTTAGGCCTGCGTCCTCGGTTAAATCCGGACACATCTCTTGCGATCCGAAGAACAGTCTATACATCTCCGCGGGCGTTGCGCCCATAAAGTTCTGGAGAGCTCGCGGTCCCTCTGGATTAAACTCCCACAGGCGAAGGGGGCGATGTTTGCCGGGCAATGTTCGGCGAGTCAGCATGACCTGCGTCACCTTGACCAAGCTGAGGCCTCCTTCCAAGAGATCCTTAATTCGGCCCTGTAACAGGGGCACGTCTTTGGGCAAACCCCAATCTAACCCTCTGTTAACCCATGACGCTAGCCGTGGTGGGGGACCCGAGCGAAAGGCAGGAAGCGCCACCCACTTGGTGCTCCGGGAAGCGGTGATATAAAACCACTCTCATTGTCACAAGCCTAGCTCCTCTTGAAAAGAGCCCTCGGGCCATGGAGCATCAGCATTTTTGCTTATAACAGCGCCACCGCACTATGCGTGCCGTCCTTTGATCATCTTCGGCTCCACTTTGAAAGTCTTGAGCCATAATCCGAAGTGAGGGGTAACATGGAGGAACGCTTTGCATACAACGATAAACAAGGAGATATGGAGGATGGACTCCGGAGCTAAGTCGTGGAATTCCAGCCCATAATAAAACAGTAGTCCCCTCACAAATGGGTCCATCGGGAAGCCTAACCCCCGAAGGAAGTGAGACACGAACACTACGCTCTCACCGGGCTGGGGACTGGGGATAGCCTGCCTTTGAGCAGGCAACCTGTGCGAAATTTCGGCGGTCAAGAACTTAGCCTCTCTCAACTTTAGCACGTCCTCCTCCGTCATCCATCGGCCTTGGAGGTCGGAACCGGACATTGTCGAAGGTTTGAGGCGCCCGGAATCTGGAGCCTAGGGTGTTGGAACTCGAGGCGACGGGCGAACTTGTTTTGGGATTGGAGAAAAGGAGTAAGGCCCTGGTCTCTTTATAAGAGGTTGAATACTAGGAGCCCTCCCCGTAACTGTTTGGGACTCGCCTTTAATAGAGAACACATGCTAACGGGCATGATTGGGTTACCCACGTCCGTATTGATGAGAATCTCGTAAAAGGGGGGCACACGATCTCTGCTTTGACAAGACGTGCCAAGGAAACCGCCTCGCAAAACACGCTGAGGTGGAAAAGTGAAAACGATCCGAGTGAAGGACTTGGCTATAGTGTGATGACGCACTGCGGAATACGTCAGCAGATTTGATTTGTGTTAATATTATTCTCTCTATGGCAACATGTGGAAGCTTATTTTGCAGAGCCGGACACTACTCTTGGTGTTTACAATCTTCTATGAAGGACTTGGAGGAGGAACCCGCCTTGCAATGCCGAAGACAATTTGCGCGCCGGACTCGTCGTCATTGAAGCCTGGTTCAGGGGCTACTGAGGGAGTCCTGGATTAGGGGGTGTTCGGGTAGCCGGACTATACCTTCAGCCGAACTCCAGGACTATGAAGATACAAGATTGAAGGCTTCGTCCCGTGTCCGAATGGGACTTTCCTTGGCGTGGAAGGCAAGCTTGGCGATGCGGATATTTAGATCTCCTACCATTGTAACCGACTTTGTGTAACCCTAACCCTCTTCGGTGTCTATATAAACCAGAGGGTTTTAGTCCGTAGGACAACATACAACAATCATACCATAGGCTAGCTTCTAGGGTTTAGCCTCCTTGATCTCGTGGTAGATCTACTCTTGTACTACCCATATCATCAATATTAATCAAGCAGGACGTAGGGTTTTACCTCCATCAAGAGGGCCCGAACCTGGGTAAAACATCGTGTTCCCTGCCTCCTGTTACCATCCGGCCTAGACGCACAGTTCAGGACCCACTACCCGAGATTCGCCGGTTTTGACACCGACAGATATGCTTCAGATATGACGAAGATAAAGCATTGTCCATCAATAAGTTCCTATCACCAGTCATGTGATTTGTACATCCACTGTCGAGGACCCACTCAGTGGCTTTGGGTTGATCATCCTGCATATGAATTAGTGCATCTTACGAACTCATATACTTCAGTGGTGAAGAATTTGACATCAAATTCATCAGACAAATTTCATCAAGCAATAGAATAGATATATCAATGTGAGGATGTGTGAAATGAAAATTCATTTCTTCATGATTAGCTTGCGTCCTTTCAAGCATATTCAGGTCTCCAGCAAATTCTTCATACGTTTAAGTTCGTCTGGAGACCTGACCCTACATAAGAGATTAGTTCTTTTTCTTCACCACCCACATCTGGAGGGGTGGCAAAGAGTTCATCATTCTGGGATCTCCATGAGAGAAAGGTGGCATTGATGCCAATCCACTTCGTTTCACATAAGAGGGGTTAGAGTAAGCATATGAATAAGCAGAGAAATTCTTCGAGGACTTATGAACATAATGATTTGAAGAATAATGCACATATTCATAACCCTTAGATCTTCCCTGCAAAACAGAAGTGTTAGCACGATGATTTTCATATGAAGATCTGGATCCATATGAGGAATTTGATCCACGTGAGGAATTTGGTCCATATGAGGACTTGGATCCATATGAAGAATTTGATCTAGGGTTCCTATTCTTCATAGGTGGTTTCATGATGACATTCACCTGAAGACTTTCAAGGCACCTTTTGGGAACCCAGATTTTCTTCATAGGGGGACCGTTCATGCAGTTAGTGCCAATATATCTAGCAAATACTTCACCATTCTGATTTTTGAACAGTTTATAGTTGGAGTCAAAAGACTCATCAGAAGAATATGAAGATTCACATGTAAAGCTAGATAAGGTAGATGGATCCACTGAAGGTCCCTTTGCAGCAACCTAAGAGGTTTTGGGATACTGCTCAGGTTTCTAGTAGGTCCCATCAGCATTGAGTTTCCTCTCAAAGGCAATACCCTCTTTCCTAGCGTTCCTGTTGAGGATCTGCTTTTTAAGCACATCACAAAGTGCCTGATGCCCTTTGAGGCTTTTGTACATGCCTGTTAGTGATACTAGTAGCATCCTCAGATGAGCAATTTGTGATAGCAGGGACAGTTGAAGAATTTGCAGCAATAGAAGCATTTGAAATTTCAGGTGAAGAATTAGCATATTCACGTTCAATGCATTTCAAATGTGGTGGACAGAAGTCAACCTGAGCGGAACTGATTTGTTGAGCAAGCAATGAATCATGTTCCTTCTGAAGATCTTCATAACTCACCCTTAGCTACTCAAGATCTTGCTTTCTTTGAAGAAATTCATAAGAAAGCTTCTCATGATCAGATAAGAGAGTGTTATGATGATTCTGAAGATTATTAAACTTAGTCTGAAGTCTCTGAAGATTTTCAGTCTAAGTTTTAGTACGATCCATTTCTTCAGCCAACATATCATCGTTTTTGTCTAGCATATTTTGAACCTTTTCAAAAGTCTTTTGTTGTCTCACAACAATCTTAGCAAGTTTAGAATAGCTAGGCTTGAGGTTTTCATCAGATTCATCCTCACTTGATTCAGAGGAGGGATATTTGAGTACCTTTGCACCTTTTTCCATGAAGCAATAGGTGGGAGTGTAGTCATCATCGCCGTCGTCAGCGGTGTTGGGGAGGTCATTTTCCTCAGAGTTGAATATGGACTTGCTGACGAACGCAGTAGCGAGGGATAGTCTCGCCACACCAAAGTCTGACTCCACAGATGCCTCCTCTTCCTCATTTTCCTCAGATTCAACTTCAGAGTCCATTTCCTTGCCAATGAATGCCCAAGCCTTCTTGGAGCCGCTCTTCTTGTGAGATGAAGACTTCGAGGGTTTTAATGATGAGGATTTTGAAGATTTCTTCTTCGAATCATTAGAACTGTAATCCTTGTATTTCTTCTGCTTTGATTCCTTCTCCCATTGAGGACAATCTTGAATGTAGTGACCAGGCTTCTTGCATTTGTGGCAAGTTCTCTTCTTGTAGTCACGGGAAGAGGAATATGTTCTCATGTCATCACTTCTTGAGGATTTACCAAAGCGTCCACGTCTTGAGAACTTCTGAAATTTCCTCACGAGCATTGCTAGCTCCTGGCTCAGTTCTTCAGGATCACCAAGGCTGCTACCAGAATCCTCTCCTTCAGATTCAGAGACTGCCTTGGCCTTTAGAGCACGTGATCTGCCATAGCTTGATCCATAGAGATCTCTCTTCTCAGCAAGTTGGAACTCATGAGTGTTTAGCCTCTCAAGGATATCAGTGGGAACAAGTGACTTGTAGTCTCCACGTTCTTGTATCATCAGTGCCAGAGTATCAAATGAGGAATCAAGCGATCCCAACAATTTCTTTACCACCTCATGGTCGGTGATGTCAGTGGCACCAAGTGCTAGAAGCTCATTTGAAATGTCAGTGAGGCAATCGAAGGTTTGCTAAAAAAATCATCGTCGAGTCGTTTGAAGCGGTTGAAGAGATTGCGAAGAACATCAACTTGAGAGTCACGCTGTGTTGAGACTCCTTCGTTGACCTTGGACAGCCTATTCTAGATAAGCTTAGCAGTATCCAAAGCACTTACTCTTCCATACTGCCCTTTGCTCAGATGGCCACATATGATGTTCTTCGCTTGAGAATCGAGTTGCTTGAATCTCTTCACATCAGCAGCGTTGATGGTAGGAGTGACAGAGGGAATGCCATTTTCCACAACGTACCAGAGATCATTGTCAATTGCCTCAAGATGCATCCGCATCTTGTTCTTCCAGTAGGGGTAGTCAGTCCCATCAAAGGTAGGACACCCGACAGAGACCTTGATCATACTTGTGGTCGACATAACTAAAACTCTAGGTGGTTAAACCAGAATCACACAGAACAAGGGAGTACCTAGCTCTGATACCAACTGAAAGTGCGTTAAGTCGACTAGAGGGGGGTGAATAGGCGATTTTTAAAAATTCATCACTGAGGAATTTCAGGGTGAGGAAATTCCTAAGTCATGAACAACTAGCAGCGGAATAAGTACTTAGATGCAAACATAACAGAATAGAAGCACAGTCATCATGATGAAATGAAAACAAGCACAGAGTACAGAAAGCGTAAACATAGGATAAGCAGGTTGAAGACAAATTGACTGAAGAAATTGAACTGAGGAAATTGAGAAAGTCTTCAGTCGAAGTCTTCAAACAGTAGCGATCAAGTACACAACACAGTAATGAGGAAATGGAAGGGTTGAGGAGATAGAACCAGTTAGCTCGGTGAAGACAGTGATTTGGTAGACCAGTTCCAACTGTTGTGACAGTTGTACGTCTGGTTGGAGCAGCTAGGTATTTAAACCCGAGGACACACAGTCCTGGACACACAGTCCTCACCGTATTCTCCTTGAGCTAAGGTCACACAGACCTCACCCAATCACTCGTGGTAAGTCTTCAGGTGACTTCCAAACCTTCACAAACTCGGTCACTCGGTGATCCACAATTTCCCCTTGGATGCTCTAGACCATGACGGCTAACCGTCTGGAAGATGCATAGTCTTCAAAGGTAACAAGCATTGGATCCACACAAGAACAATCTCTTCAGTGATGCTCAATCACTTTGGGTTTGTAGGTGTTTGGTTTGGGGTTTTGGGTTTTTCCTCACTTGATGATTTTCGCTCAAAGTCCTTAGAGGACGGGATGCTCTCAATGACAAGTGTTAGTGTCTCGCGGAGCAGCTAACCAGCTAGTGGTTGTAGGGGGCGGCTATTGATAGCCTAGGGAGCACCCCGACAATAAGATATAAATGCCCTTCAATGATATGATTGTTAGGTGGGTAAGATATTCTGGGACAGCTGGCACATAGCACAACAATGGTCGGAAATTTGGGCTCTCAAATTCCTCAGGGCTGTCATGTTCCTCACTTGTAGGCAATCCGCACTGGCAAATTCCTAACTCCTCAGTCAGAACAAATTCCTCAGAGACCAGAAGAACTTCATCTCTGTCACTGAAGAAATTGACTGGACTGTATGAGATTTCCAATGGCTTCACTCGAAGGGATTGGTAGGTGTAGGATTTTGAGATGAGCATCACTTGGAAACTTTTCCTTAGTTTTTCCTCGACCCCCTTTAACAGTACGATGTTTCCTATGACTCAAGAAAGAGAAAATGAAACTACGAGAACAAAAGTCTTCACGCTTCATATTCCTTGCATGAATATCAAGTCTTCACGGTCTCACCAATTTCTTCACTTTCAAAGTCTTCAGAAAGCCAAAGTCTTAAGTTGAAGACATTCAATTTTAGGGTCGACTTTCTCTGTAAATATCAAACTCCTCATAGACTTATAGACCTGTGTACACTCACAAACACATTAGTCCCTTAACCTATAAGTCTTCAATACACCAAAATCACTAAGGGGCACTAGATGCACTTACAGGTATACCTTCTATCACACATCCAAAGGCAAGATCTTTGTTGCTAAGAATGGATCCTTTCTAGAGAAGGAGTTTCTCTCGAAAGAAGTGAGTGGGAGGAAAGTAGAACTTGATGAGGTAGTTGTCGAATTGGAAAATGGTTCATCACGGAAATCAGTTCCAGTGATGCCTAGACCAATTAGTGAGGAAGTTAATGATGATGATCATGAAACTTCAGATCAAGTTACTACCGAATCTCGTAGGTCAACCAGAGTACGGTCGGCACTAGAGTGGTACGGTAATCCTGTTCTGGAAATGATTTTACTAGACCATGACGAATCTACGAACTATGAAGAAGCGATGATGAGCCCAGATTCCGCGAAATGGCTTGAGGCCATGAAATCTAAGACGGGATCCATGTATGAGAACAAAGTGTGGACTTTGGTTGACTTGCCCGATGATCGGCAAGCCATTGAGAATAAATGGATCTTCAAGAAGAAGACTGACACTGATGGTAATGTTACTATCTACAAAGCTTGACTTGTTGCGGAAGTTTTTTGACAAGTTCAAGGAGTTGACTACAATGAGACCTTCTCACCTGTAGCAATGCTTAAGTCTGTCCAAATCATGTTAGCAATTGCCACATTTTATGATTATGAAATTTGGCAAATGGATGTCAAAACCGCATTCCTTAATGGATTTCTTAAATAAGAGTTGTATATGATGCAACCAGAAGGTTTTTCGATCCTAAAGGTGCTAACAAAGTGTGCAAGCTCCAGCGATCCATTTATAGACTGGTGCAAGCCTCTCGGAGTTGGAATATATGCTTTGATAGTGTGATCAAAGCATATGGTTTTATACAGACTTTTGGAGAAGCCTGTATTTACAAGAAAGTGAGTGGGAGCACTACAACCTTTGTGATCAAAGAATGACATATTGTTGATCAGAAATGATGTAGAATTTTCTGGAAAGCATAAAGGAGTTTTTGAAAGGAGTTTTTCAAAGAAATACCTCGATGAAGCTACTTACATATTGAGCATCAAGATCTATAGAGATAGATCAAGACGCCTGATAATACTTCTCAATGAGTACATACCTTGACGAGATTGTGAAGTAGTTCAAAATGAAATAGTCAAAGAAGGAGTTCTTGCCTGTGTTGCAAGGTGTGAAGTTGAGTAAGACTCAAAACCCGACCACGGCAGAAAACAGAAAGAGAATGAAAGTCATTCCCTATGCCTCAGTCATGGGTTCTATAAAGTATGCTATGCTGTGTACCAGACCTATTGTGTACCTTACCATGAGTTTGGCAAGAGGGTACAATAGTGATCCAGAAGTGGATCACTGATTAGCGGTCAAAATTATCCTTAGTGGAATAAGGATATGTTTCTCGGTTATGGAGGTGACAAAGATTTCATCGTAAAGGGTTACGTCGATGCAATCTTTGAAACTGATCCGGATGACTCTGAGTCTCAATCTGGATACATATTGAAAGTGGGAGCAAGTAGCTAGAGTAGCTCCGTACAGAGTATTGTAGACATAGAAATTTGCAAAATACATATGGATCTGAATGTGGCAGACACGTTGAGTAAACCTCTCTCACAAGAAAAACATGATCACACCTTAGTACTCTTTGAAGTGTTAATCACATGGCGATGTGAACTAGATTATTGACTCTAGTAAACCCTTTGGGTGTTGGTCACATGGCGATGTGAACTATGGGTGTTATTCACATGGCGATGTGAACTATTGGTGTTAATCACATGGCGATGTGAACTAGATTATTAACTCTAGTGCAAGTGGGAGACTGAAGGAAATATGCCCTAGAGGCAATAATAAAGTTGTTATTTTATATTTCCTTATTCATGATAAATGTTTATTATTCATGCTAGAATTGTATTGACCGGAAACCTTAATACATGTGTGAATACATAGACAAAAACACTGAGTCCCTAGTGAGACTCTACTTGACTAGGTCGTTGATCAAAGAAGGTTCAGGTTTCCTAACCATGGACATGAATTGTCATTTGATAATGGGATCACATCATTAGGAGAATGATGTGATGGACAAGACCCATCTATTAGCTTAGCATGTTGATCGTTCAGTTATATTGCTATTGCTTTCATGTATGTCAAATACATATTCCTTTGACTATGAGATCATGCAACTCCTGGATACCGGAGGAATGCCTTGTGTGCTATCAAAAGTCACAACCATATCTGGGTGATTATAAAGATGCTCTACAGGTATCTCCGAAGGTGTCTTGTTGGGTTGGCGTGAATCGAGATTAGGATTTGTCACTCCAAGTATCGTAGAGGTATCTCTGGGCCCTCTCGGTAATGCACATCATAATAAGCCTTGCAAGCAATGTGACTAATGGCTTAGTTACGGGATGATGTATTACGTAACGAGTAAAGAGACTTGCCGGTAATGATATTGAACTAGGTATGAAGATACCGACGACCGAATCTCGGGCAAGTAACATACCGATAAACAAAGGGAATTACGTATGTTGTCATAATGTTCGACCGATAAAGATCTTCCTAGAATATGTAGGAGCCAATATGGGCATCCAGGTTCCGCTATTGGTTATTGACCAGAGAGGTGTCTCGGTCATGTCTACATAGTTCTTGAACCCGTAGGGTCCGCACGCTTAACGTTCGTTGGCGATATAGTACTATATGAGTTATGTATGTTGGTGACCGAATGTTGTTCGGAGTCCCGGATGAGATCACGGACATGACAAGGAGCTCCCGAATGGTCCGGAGGTAAAGATTGATATATAGGATGATATGGTTCGGCCAAGGGGTGAAACCCACGGGGCTTTAGGTCGGTGCAAAAGGAGTTTTGTGGAAGCCAGGGGGCCAAACGCTGGAGACCCTGGCGTCTGGCCGTGGACCAGACGCTGAGGCCCATGGCATCTGGGCCAAACGCCAAGGACTGTTGCGTCTGGTCCTGGAAGTCCGAGATGGACTCTTCCTTGCGGGCAAAACCGACTTTGAGGAGGCTTTTACTCCAAGTTTCGACCCCAGGGCTCAACATAGAAATAGAGGGGCAGGGCTAGCACCTGGAACACATCAAGTATCACCGAGCCGTGTGCCGGCAACCCCATCCCCTCTAGTTTATCCTCCATCATAGTTTCTGTAGTGCTTGGCGAAGCCCTGCGGAGATTGTTCTTCACCAACACCGTGTAACACCCATGATGCGAGTATATATCTCCCACGTGTCGGAGCACGACTTAGAGGCATAACCGCATAGTAGGCATGTCGCAAGAGAGGTAATCTTTACACATCCCATGTACTGAATAAGATAAAGATAAAGAGTTGGCTTACAATCGCCACTTCACACAATACATAAATATAACATTACATCATCCAGAATACAATCAAGGTCCGACTACGGAACCAAAATAAATACAATCCCAAATGCGATAGATCCCTGATCGCCCCAACTGGGCTCCACTACTGATCGTCTGGAAAGGAAACATAGTAACCTCCTGAATCCTCATCGAACTCCCACTTTAGTTTGGTCACATCCCCTGTACTGGCATCATTGGCACCTGCATCTGGTTTTGGAAGTAATCTATGAGTCACGGGGACTCAGCAATCTCACATCCTCGCGATCAAGACTATTTTAGCTTATGGGTAGGAAAAGGTAGTGAGGTGGAGCTGCAGCAAGCACTAGCATATATGGTGGCTACCTTACGCAAATGAGAGCGAGAAGAGAAGCAAAGCACGGTCGAGAAGCTACAAAGATCAAGAAGTGATCCTGAAACTACTACATTCAAGCATAACACGAGGTGTTCTCTTCCCAGACTCCGCCAAAAAGAGACCATCATGGCTACACACGTTGTTGATTCATTTTAATTAAGTTAAGTGTCAAGTTTTCTACTACCGAATATTAACAAATTCCCATCTGCCCATAACCACGGGCACGGCTTTCAAAAGTTCAAAACCCTGCATGGGTGTCCCAACTTAGCCCATCACAAGCTCTCACGGTCAACGAAGGATATTCCTTCTCCCAGGACGACCCGATCAGACTCAGAATCCGGTTACAAGACATTTCGACAATGGTAAAACAAGACCAGCAAAGCCACCCGAATGTGCCGACAAATCCCGATAGGAGCTGCACATATCTCGTTCTCAGGGCACACCGGATGGGCAAGACGTCGGGTTGGCATAGACCCTGGTTGCCCAGGGGGCACTGGACAACGCCCAGTTTGGACCAACACTTAGAGAAGCACTGGCCCAGGGGGGAGGGTTAAAATAAAGATGACCCTTGAGTCCGCGAAACCCAAGGGAAAAAGGCTTAGGTGGCAAATGGTAAAACCAAGGTTGGGCCTTGCTGGAGGAGTTTTATTCAAGGCGAACTGTCAAGGGGTTCCCATTATAACCCAACCACGTAAGGAACGCAAAATCAAGGAACATAACACCGGTATGACGGAAACTAGGGCGGCAAGAGTGGAACAAAACACCAGGCATAAGGCTGAGCCTTCCACCCTTTACCAAGTATATAGGTGCATTAAAGTAAACAAGATATAATAATGATATCCCAACAATAATCATGTTCCAACAAGGAACAAACTCCATCTTCACCTGTAACTAGCAACGCTATAAGAGGGGCTGAGCAAAGCGGTAACATAGCCAAACAACGGTTTGCTAGGACAAGGTGGGTTAGAGGTTTGACATGGCAATATGGGAGGCATGATAAAGCATGTGGTAGGTATCGCGGCATAGCAAAAGAGCGAGCAACTAGCAAGCAAAGATAGAAGTGATTTCGAGGGTATGGTCATCTTGCCTGCAAATTTCTCCGAGTTGACGTAAGCTTGATCCTCGTAAGCGTACTCAATGGGTTCCCCGATCACGAACTCGTCTCCCGGCTCTACCCAAGGCAAGAACACAAACAAAGGAAACCACAATCAACCACGATGCAAAACATGACATGATATGCGGGATGTGCTATGCAATGCATATGCATGCTCCGGAAGGAAAAGTTTTATCAAGGCATCAACTTGGAAAACCAAGTGCGCCACTGGAAAGATGAGTTGATTTCGGTCAAAAACGATATAAAGATCACCGGAATCGGATGCACGGTTTGCAAATGGCAAGCAAAACAATATGACACTATTATGCGATTAACAACACGATGCCATCTAAAATGCAACAAGAAACTAAGCTACTGCACTCTAACATAGCAACAAAGCACATGGCAGTGATCTACTCAAGATTCTTGACAAAAGATGAACACTGAGCTATGGCTAAATCACACAATAGCAGGTTCAAACAAGCATGGAAAAGTGTAAAAGATATCAGCTTCACAGTCTTAGTGAAAATACTAACATGTCAGGAATTAACATTTGGAAGCAATGTTTAGAGCAAGATATCAGCATGCTACAGGAACAGAACATAGCAAAAAAAAGGCATGGCATGAATCCACTCAAAGCATATAACAAAAGTCCCTTACTGACCATAAGCCAAAAAGGATCAGAAGATATGATGGCACCCATGTAAACATAGCAAGTTTCGTTAACAGCAGACTTAGCAGAAAACTAGACATGGCAAAAACAGAATTACGAAGGCATCTTTGCGAGCTCGATGCACTCATCACAAGGCATTGCATGACAAGCTAAGCATACTACCAGCAAGAAGACATGTTCATGAAGCTAACCATGGCAAGAAAAATCTCATATCATGCATGAATCAACTACAACAACCTTGGCAAGATTGATTAACACGTAAACAATCTGCCAGGAACATTTTATAGCAAAAGTAGAGCAAGATTGAGTCATGCTAGGGCACTCAATAAATGCAAACAGGGACATGGATGGATATAGCACAACCATATGTCCAAATCATCCTTACTGAACATACTCAAAAGAAGCATGGATCTCTCTGTAGAAACATGAATACATGGCATAAAAATATCAGCAGGGAAATGACTTGGTGAAATTCGAAGTCCCTGAAATCAGCAATATTACGAGAGCTACTTTGCATGCATGTTCTAGTCACCACATTGATTACAAAAATACATGGCATACACCCCTATAAAGATGGCATGGCATAGACCAAAACACATGTAGAGCTCATGCCCATATGCGACACACAATAATCATGGCAAAAATGACAAATGCTCAAGATCTGTTAAGAAACAGGAACTAACATTTTATAGCACTCCTGCAACAACAATTTGGGCATCAAGATGGACTCAAACAAGCATGGTGCAATGGAAAAAAAATGAAGAGCACATCCATATGAACAATTTGATATATGGCACGCACAAAACGCAGCTACGGATGCGGAGTTATGGCATGATGAATAGTGCTTGAAAATGCAAAAATAAAAGGACTTAGGAAAATTTCGGGTCAACCCTAATCTCCAGATCCAGATCTGGCGGCGTGGTTTACAAGGTTCGTCGGAGAAGGGGCTTCGCCGGAGAGGAGATGTGGAGGCGTCCGGAGCTTGACGGAGGGCGCGGGGCTCGCCGGCGTTGGGGCGAGGTCAGAGGAGGGCGCGGCCGGCGACGGGCTCCGGCATGGGCGGCGCGAGGCCGCGCGAGGCACCGACGAGGTGGCGCAGCGAAGGGGCGGCGCGAGGCCGGGCGGCGGGCGCGCTTGCTGGCGGCGGGGTGCCCGCGGGCGGCGGCGGCGGCGGAACGGGCCGCGGGGGCCGGATCTGGGCCCCACGGGCCGGCGGCGAGGTGGGGATGCGCGGGACACATGGCAAGGCGCGATTGGGAACGGTGGCGGTGGCGGACGCGTCCGACATCACCCGGACGTGTCCGGCGGCGCGGAGGGGAAAAAGGCTAGGCTTTGATCCACGAATTTCGGAGGGGGAGGCCTATTTATAGATTCTGGGAGCTAGGAGAGTCCAAATGAGGTGCGGTTTTTGGCCACGCGATCGTGATCGAACGGCTGAGAGGAAGGAGGGGGTTTGGATGGGTTTTGGGCCACTTTGGAGGGGTGTTGGGCTGCAACACACACTAGGCCTTTACGGTTTCCCGGTTAACCGTTGGAGTATCAAACGGACTCCAAATGACACGAAACTTGACAGACGGTCTATCGGTGGTGTACCAAGGCCGCTTGGCAAATCTTGGTCCATTCCGAGAACGTTTAACACCCACTCACGAAAAGAGACAAAAGGAGGCACCGGAGGACGTAGGAGCGCCGGATTGCAAAACGGACAGCGGGGAAAAAGCTCGAATACCTGAGATGAACACGTATGCGAATGCGATGCACATGATGACATGATATGAAATGCATGACATGGACAAAATGCAAAACGAAGACAAAACCCAACCACGATGGAATATCATAACTTAGAGCCGAAAATGGCAAGAGTTGGAGTACAAATATGGTAGGTTACATTCGGGGCGTTACACACCGTCACCACACCGTCGTGCTGCCGGAACTCATCTACCACTTCCCCCGTCTTGCTGGATCAAGAAGGCGAGGACGTCGTCGAGCTGAACATTTGCTGAACGCGTAGGTGCCGTACGTTCGGTACTTGATCGGGACGGATCGTGAAGGTGTACGACTACATCAACCACGTTGATAAACACTTCCGCTTTGCGATTTTCAAGGGTATGAAGATGTTCTCCCCCTCTCGTTGCTATGCATCTCCTAGATAGATCTTGCGTGATCGTAGGAAAATTTGAATTACTACGTTCCCCAACAACATGGTGTGGTTTCCAGGTGTTGTGGCAACGCCTCCTTCGTTTGCTAAAACAATGACGAGTGTTGTGTCCCAAGAAGGATTTAGTACTCCTAAACAAGTGCCTCAAAAACCATCGAGAAGGTTATGGTTAGGGGGTGTCTCCAGACCTTAGGGCGATGGTCGAGTGTGTCGGTGGACCGAACTGCTGTGGAGATACTTGGGATTCAAGATGAGTTGTGATAGGTCATGGCACCAGAGTGGCCAGCGGATAAGACATTCAGGGAGGTATTCTTGTGCTCGAATGTGGGTCAAAACAAGCAACATATAGGCAGAGAGTTATAGGTGCAAGGAAGGGATCTTTGGTGGCAATAGAAGGATGCCCCCTCACTTAACATGGACGAGGGGGGGCTTGGTGGCCATAGAAGGATTCCCCCCTTGCTTGTGCCACTTCTCACATGAAGTATGTGGTGTGTGGATGTGAGCGGGTCGTTATATTTTTATATGTTTCGAGAATAGGTCTCTCTTTCCACTACCTAGCTTTTTTTGTACATCCTTTACAACATTTGGGTTAATGTAACACATCGGCCTCCACTCATTCTCCGGGACCAAGTGATTATAAAGCACGAAATGCACAAGTCATGGGTACAGCCTCGTCGGCACGACGATCCCTATTTCACGCATAGGTTACTGGATAGGGACCTACCACGTACTCTCTCGCATGCCCCATCCGCTTTATGGGTCGGCCCTTTCCATTTTTTTATCAATTTGTTTCTTTGTTTTATATTCTGTTTTTCTTTTTTCCTTTATGTTTTTCTCTTTTTTTTAAATCTGCAAACTTTTTAAAATTTCTGAACTTTCAAAATCCACAAATATTTTAATTCATGATTTTTTATGAAAATCACACATTGTCTAAAAGTTGTGAACATTTTTTAAAATACGTGAAGATTATTAAAATTCATAACCATTTTTTGAATTTTCAAACATTTTTAGAATTATGAATCTTTTCAAAATCACGAACATTTTTTAAATTTGTGGACATTTATTAAATTCATAATTTTTTTGGAAATTGCCAATATTTTTTGAATTCAGAAATATTTTCCAAATTCATGAACATTTTATGAAATCCCGAAAAAAAATCATATTTGTGAACAGATTTGTTAAACATTTTCTTTTCAAATTTGAGATTCAAGAACAGTACTCAGAGTAAAAAAACAAAAAATAGGGGCGCGCAGCCCGCAAAAGTGGCCCAAAATGCATGTTGGCGACTCAATGGGTTGCGCGATTGGTAGGTACTCAGTTTGATCAAGTTTGTGATGTGAAAATATATGCAATGATGAATCCAATGATATATATTTACTGGTGTATATCTTAATATATTTAGACAAACCTAATACGCGGATTAAATAAAAACAGTGGGAGTGTTTACCAAGCTACGCGGCAAATGGGAGCTCTCAGTCGCAAGTGACCTCCTATTTGACGTTAATTGCTTCAATCAAATGTGAAACACACATGGCGCATGTTTATGGGCCAGTCCACTCTCGTTATACTTCACTAAGGCTCAAACGACTGGTTTTCTGCAGATGCACTATACTTCTCAAAACAAAAATGCTGATGCACTATAGTGGCGCGCACCCTATCGACCCCCACCCCCCCCCCCCCCCCAAACGATAAAAAACACCTTATCGACCCCCCCTCCCCTCACGTATTCTTTTTATTTTATTTGTGAACACGTGTTTCTGCCAGATTTTCTAAATATTTTATTTGTGAACACGTGTTCTTTTTAAGTCAATATTATTGGAATGCCATATTTTTTTTCAAAAGTTTGGATTTTTTGTTTTGAGAAAATAATTGAAACACGAACAGTTAAAAAAATTATGAATGATATTTCAAATTCGTATTTTTTTAGAAAATTTGAACAAAAATTAAAATTCTGAACTTTTCTAAGAAGTGAACAACTTTTGAAATTTCAAAACTGAAATAAAAATGCGAACATTTGTTGAGATACATGAACAAAATTAAAAATTTAAAACATTGTTTGAAAACACGAACACAATTTACAAAATGTGAAAAAATGCTGAAAATGTGAACATGGGTTGTAAAATGAGAATTTTTTTGGATATCCAAACATTATTCTAAAATGGAAAAAAGGCAAACAAGTGAAGAAAAGAAAAAAAACCAAATAAAACAGTGGAGAAATTGGGAGAGAAAAAAATGTAACGGGTTTAGAAACCTTATAGAATGTTCCCGAACCGGATCCTAGTACTGCGTTCTGTTTAACAAATGGGCCGCCCGGTCAGTTGGTCGCGTGTGCGTTCGTGCACCTATTTCACGCAAAGGGCGTGGAATAGGATTCACCAGTCGGCATGGCCCGAACGAAATGTCTTACCTTCTTCGGGCCGTCGAGAGGAGAGGACGAGAGATGGCACATCCGTAGTCGTCCATGTACGCAGGCACGTGACGGCGCATACATGGGACATGACTATGCGGGGCGCCTCCGCAGCATGGGCCTCAGTTTACAAGACGAACAACTCGCATGGCTAGGCATCAAATCAAACAAAACACAGCAACAAACCTTGGACGGCCCCCATTTCTATGGCGCGGCGGTGGTAGTAACATGGCTTAAGCAGTAAAAACCGGGCCCATCAGCAGTGCCAGAAGCAGGGCTGAGATCTGAATCCCAGCGCATGCCCCATGGGACGCGCACACGCTCCATTCATCGTACGCCGGGGGGGGGGGGGGGGGGGGGGGGGGGGGGGGGGTCGGGTCACACACTCACACACACGCAGCGCATCGCTGTTTCCGCACTGCACAACGCCCATGGCCCACCCGCACAGGGAGAGAAGCCCGTGGCCCATGGGCAGAGGAACTGGAAACCGGCCGGGCGCCCAGATCCGATTCCGAGAGGGCGCGCGCATGCCCGGACCACAGGCGCCCGGCAGATGCAACGTTTCGGCCATGATCCCAACCCCGCCGTACCGCGGCCTGTCTCCCGCTGGCGCTACAGCGCCGAGACCATCTCCGCCCGCGAGCCCTTTCCCCGCAGACCATATCCCTCGCAGAATCTACCACAACCCTATTCTTTTTCCCGTAAAGCTTCCGCTAAAACAGCGGGAATCTAGAGGGAGGGATAAACAAATGGCGGCTTGCCAAAGCCGGAGCAACGCGGTGAATCTAGAGGGCCGCGGTCTCCACTTTTGATGCCACGATGCACAGCAAAGCGGAGCAGCACACACACTGCACCCGGCTTAGCTAGCTACGACGACGATGAAGAGGATAGTAATAACCAATGCGGTGCACCCAGCTCCAGCTCCACATGCACGGGGGACGGGCTTGCTTCTCCATTATGCTCCTGCTAAACCGGAATTAGCGGGCTGGCCGTAATCATATGCCACTTGCGGGCCAGTGAGGTCACGGAGTGCGTCGTCGAGGCCGCTCCCCGCGTTGAGCCTCCTCGAGTACAATACTAACGCAGATCGCGATCCGGCGAGAGACGAGTTGTTAAAGACATCCTACTACGCAATTATGCATGAGGGCTAATTAAACACAATCATTAGGCCGTGGTCGCAAGGGACAGGCTTGCACGGGAAGCACCAGCATCAGCAGGGATGATGAGCGCTGCTGCTACTCGACCTTGTCTGCAACTGTTGCTGCTGCCACGCTGGTCATTTCTGAATCTGACTGATATTCTCGTCGTCACCCCTTTCAGAAAGCTCGTCACCCTGTCGCTGCCGAGTTTCTTCACCGCAGTGGGCAAACAGGGCTACTGCTGGTGTTCGTTCTTGGTTAGTCAATGGTGCCGGGTTTAAGCTAGGTAAAGCTAGCCAGCCAGCCTCTGTTGACCAGCAGCACGTCTTGGTCAGTTCCAACTTCCAAGTGAGTCCCAAACCTTCTAATAATGGACCGAATTGGTGTGCAACAGCAGAGACGATTGCTTAAACCAGCGCCTAATTGGACTGCAAATGCCTCTAGAAGCACTGCACGACCATTATTATATACAGTTTAATCTAACAGGGACGTGAAGCGTCGTTGAAACTATCGAATCTCCGTGGTCAAGATGCTCTCTCTGTTCTAGCTAGCTTGCCCAATACGTATGATATTCCTTCTTCTGGTCTGAATCTCCACAGCCTGTGCTGCGCTAAGCTGCTAACCAGCAACCACCCTGGAATCCTGGATGGTGGTTGACGCGCAGCGATGCATTGCACGTCCGCCACCATTATCTGCGCATTATTCGGTCAACTTCACAATTCCTAATCACGTGAAGCCATGAGACGCCTGCTGCTCACATGAAAACAGGACACATACCGTCTGCCTCGGGTCGCAAAGCGGCGATGCTATGTGACGCAGAAGCTGGGGGGTCTCGTGTGTTGGCTGTTGGGTCCATGAAAACATCAATTTACGAATCATTTTTGCAATTTTGCTGCCTAAAGTGAGCTGTCTGCAGTTGATGGATCGTGGGGTTCCAACCAAACCAACCAAGCCAACCAACAAGCCTCCGGGGCCGACAGACGGCAAGATCCCATCTCGCGCACGCACACGGACGGACGGACGGACGGAGGGAAGCCGGGAACCAAAGGACGAGCAGGATCAAGATGGCATCATTTTATCCTGTGCGTGCCGGGGCGTACGAGTGGTGCGGTGCGGTGGATCTCGCGGCGTACCAGCATGTCTCCCATCGCTGCTACAGCACAGGACACTTCCATATGGCGCGCCCACCGAGGATTCCGTCTCCGTGCGTAGGCCGCAGCAGCAGCAAGCATCTGTCTAGTCTGATCTAATCTAATCCAATCTGACGAGAGCACGAGCCGCAAAGTTCAGATCCACAGCGAGCTCGTTGCGTTGCAGAACCGAGCAACAAGTACAGCTTGATAAGCGTCTTTCTATACGACGCAAGCACTCAACGCTCTGTGCTGTGAGTTCGTTCAACGGTTGTGACACCCGTGGCGCACCTCGAGCCTGTCACGCACGCACACGGGCGGTGCCGTGCCGTGCAGTGCCGATTAGCTTGTGCCAGTTAGCTTGCCACCGGGGACGAAAGGTGAGGCGAGTGAGGTCACGGCGTGCGTACGTAGCAGCAGACGCGCACCGTGGACGGCGACCAGTGGCGCTATAAAATGAAAAACTGCCGCCGATCCATCCGAGAAAAACAATGGCACGTAGGCGCTCCCTCCGTGGTACGTACTGCTGTATTAACCAAGTTGGTGCCGACCTGCAAAATGAGCTGGTTGAGTGCAGCGCAGATCAGCGCCCCAATCGTGGCGCGCAGCGCAATGATCCGGGCGTGGCCTGCCAGAATGTTCAGATTCGGACAGGGCAGAGAGTACCACCACGGCTCTGCAATCTGCAACTGCAACCGCAACCGCAAACGCAAGCCCGCGCTGCACGGCTCAACCAATAATTCAGGCCCTAGCAGCAGCAGTAAATTCCTTTCTACTGTTCCGCGGCGCCACCAGCGTCGCAATCCAAAGCCTGTGTGCGGCAGGCAGGTGAACCAAACAAAGAAAAAGACATTCAGAGGAGAGGAGGAGTGTCGCGGACGGGAGCAAACTTATTTGACTGTTTCAACGGGACTGCCACCACTAGTCAGTTTCAAGCAAAGCAAAGCAAGGCCACTGATGACTGCCGTAGTTCTACTTCTATATCCGTGTGTATGCCCCGATACCAATGATGGCGAGAACCAGTGTACAGTAACGCAGCTGCGTGCTTAAAATAGCCCAGACCTATCTGACAGGAGGTGCGCTTGTAATTGTCAGCAGTGCTGCCATGGCGGTCAAACCCTTCATGCTTTGTCGAGATTAACTATTTGTTAATTAGAGGTATAGTTGTGATGTGTTGCTCGTACGTGCGGCCGGGAGCGGAATGCACTGCCCGCACTGACGAGTCACGCCAGTTCACGCAGCGTTGTCGTTCTGTCAGAAGCATTACGGCCACTGTGCATTACTGGGTCGTCTCAACTCAACTCAACTCATCTCATCATGTGGAGCATGAATGCTTTGAGAGTAGCCTGCCGGGCACTTGTTACGGAAGCAGTGACCTAAGATAGATTGCTCGGCGTTATCTCACCGGGACCAGCACGAGAAAATTAGTATCACGCCCAATAACATACATACATAGCTGCGACTTGCATTGGTCTCCACATGTCAATCACCCAGACCTAGTAGTAACCTAATGGTTTGAAAACAGCCTCAACTAATCTGGGTTAGATTAGACACCACTGACTGACATATTTAGAGGCAAATCATGGGTTGTCTCGAGCCAAGTGAGGCTTATGAGTATTCAATTGCATGCTAAATGTTTTAGTGAGTTGAACCTGGAGAAGTCGTGGCGAATAGCATCGGAGCCACGTGTACCAGGGTGCCGGTCCGATATGATGCAGGGTGCCCTTTCAGCACCCGGGACTTGCACCTGCAGAAGATTGAAAAATCGTTCTCAGTTGGAATTGTTTTCCCGTTCGGCAAGAGCGGAAGCAAGGGGCACATGTTGATTGTCGGCGTCACGGGTTATGGCCACCAGAAGCACGCCTCGAACCTTGCCGGCCAGAAACGTCCCGTCAACAGAAAGAACTGGCTTACAGTGACGGTACACCTCTATGGGTGCCCCTAATACCTAGAACGTTTTCCTGAACACGGTGAATCTCGTGTCCCACCTCACCGGGGTCTTGTTTGGGTATCCCTCCACCTCGTACACCTTTCCTGGATTGCAGGCTTTCGTCGCCTGAAGTTGTTTTGGGAGCACACCGTAGGACCATCTTTAGAGCCAGCTGCTTAGCCCTGCATGCCTTTCCATAGTTTACATTATACTCAAATATCGTGCTTATGTAATCATGCAGCTGTGACACGGACTGTGTCAGTTGCTTGGCGATGGCATGTTTCACGCGCTGGCCAATGACATGAAGCTAGACGTAAGCTGTCGGTGATGCCCTTCTATGCGGTCGAGCCCGCAGTGGTGCGATCCTACGCAGCTAACGATCTTCCATCGATCGTCCAGGTTGCGTTTCCTGGCGCACACCTTCCAGGGACAACCCTACTCCCTATTCTCACACCGCACCACGAATCTCTTTGTTTTGTCTCACTTGTGGACCATGTAAGGCTGATAGTGTCGCACTGCATAGTCCTGCAGCCATATCTTCATATCTAACATTGAGCTAAACACCAGCCCTGGATATATTAAAGGATTGGACCTTGGATTTATCTTCTCTTCTTCCGTTGTCTGATGTCTTGGCACCACCAATGGCTCCATATCATACATATCTTCCTTCCCACAACTGCAAGGTCAGCGTCGCCCAAATCTCTATACTCATGTGTGCTCAGGTCTCTCTGATATACAGTGCGGAAGACTATCTTTTTCAACAAGCTGAAATGGAATTAATCAGCCGGGCAATCGTCATTGGAGCTATGTGCGTGTCTCGTCGGGTATTCCTGCTCGGCATCTTCCTCCCGCTCTTCGTGAGAATAAGTTGCGTCATTAAGATTGTCTGATGCAAAAATTGTATCCCGTGCGCGTTACTCAGTTGATATTTCTATGAGAGGAAGCTACGGGGCCATTTGAAAGGATCGATATAGTTGACTAGAGGGGGGGGGGGGTGAATAGGCAACTAACAATTTTTAGCTTTTCTTTACCAATTTAAACTTCACATCAAAGTAGGTTGTCTAGATATGCAACTAGGTGAGCAACCTATATGATGCACCAACAACAAGCACACAAGCAAGCAATGGATATAAACAAGTAAAGGCACGGGATAACCAAGAGTGAAGCCGGTGAAGACGAGGATGTGTTACCGAAGTTCCTTCCTTTTTAAGGGTAGTACGTCTCCGTTGGAGCGATGTGGAGGCACAATGCTCCCCAAAAAGCCACTAAGGCCACCGTATTCTCCTCACGCCCTCACAGAATGCGAGATGCCGTGATTCCACTATTGGTGCCCTTGGAGGCGGCAACCGGACCTTTACAAACAAGGTTGGGGCTCTCTCCACAACTGAATTGGAGGCTCTCAACGAAACCACGGAGCTTCACCACAATGAATGTGGCTCCAAGGTGACCTCAACCGTCTAGGATGCTCAAACACCCAAGAGTAACAAAATCCACACAAGAAGGTATGGGGGAATCAAATTTCCTTTGGTGGGAGTGTAGATCTAGGTCTCCTCCTTCAATCCCTAGCAAATTAACAAGTTTGAGTGGCTAGAGAGAGAGAGATCGGGCTAGAGAGCTTGAGTGGCATTAATGGTGGAGTGAGAAAGGTAAGAGGTAAATGTGGTAGGTGGAAGAACCACCCTTATATAGCAACCCTAAAAATCCAACCGTTACTGTGTTTTCTGTACTGCAATGGTACAACCGACCCTTGCCCCGGTACAACCGGGACTCACGGTTTTACCTGCAGAACCCTACCAGACGGTACAACCGGGCGACCAGGCGGTAGTACCGGTTCATGAGAACAACCGGACCAACCGCCCAGTCACCGCTCAACCACCACATTGAAACAGTAGGGAGTCACCCCTGAGTGCGGTAGTCGAATGGTACAGGACCGGTGCAACCGCTTGGCCTTGGGTGCTTGGGCGGCTAAGTCCTGAGCGGTAGAACTGCTCAGGGCACCGGTGGTACCGGTAAGCGTGGAACGACCAGACCAACCGGGCCACCACCGCCTGAGTACCGCATCAAAATAGAGGTTTGACCGGTAGTTGGGCGGTGCTCGGCTGAAACAACCGCCGCAGTCTTTGTTGAGCATGGTGGCGGTACCACCGCCCGGGAGCAGCGGTACAACCGCTCAATCAAGACTGGGTAAGCGCCAAGAGCCAGCAGTATAACCGCTCCAGCGAGTGGTACAACCGCTGGGAAACCACATCAAGTAGTAAGATAAGAAGGGAGGCACTCTCTCTCAAAACTAAGGAAGGCAAGAGAGGGGTGAGGCAAGTGTACGTGAAAAGATTCCCCAACTCCTTCCAATGTGGAATCTCTCTTGATAATACAGGTTTCCTATGACCAAAATGATAAAAGTGTAGAAACCTCGTCTTCGATCTTTTCCTTCTGAAGAGAATGACTAACCGTTGTAAGTCTAATCACGAAGAACCTGAAGCACTTAGCACACGGTTAGATCAGCAAGGGGTTGTCATCATCATCCAAAACACAAAGTAGGGAAATGCCCTTACAATCTCCCCCTTTTTGGTGGATGATGACAACAACACGATTTGCAGGAGAGAAGTCTAGAAAATATAGACGGGACTCCCCCTAGATGTGTGCCCCAATGAGATGACTATTCACAAGTCAAGGGCGAGACTCCCCCTAGATTTTATAGACTCGCTACTCCTGCTAGACAAGAAGATATTCGAAGATAAGCAATACACACATAATATGAAGTTAAGGACTACAACGAGTAAGACAACAATATCACCGATAATAAAGATAGATAGATAGATAAGCGCATGTCTTACACCATGCAAGTTGAGATAAGCAACAAGGTTCACAAACTAAAGTTCCACACGACAAGACACAGACACACAAACCCAAACACAACAAAGCAAATCAAAACCCATGCAAATCCCGAGACCTAATAGAACTCTCTCCCCCTCTGGCATCAAGACACCAAAAAGGAAAAGAGCGAAGCTAGCGCCTCAGAGCTCAGTCATCCTTCTTTGACTCCTCGGTAGCATATGGATCCTCATCATCATCAGACTCGTCATCTTCGTCCCGACCTTCGTCCTCCACGATGTCATCATCAGCGGCAAAGGAGGTGGAGGGCTGGCGAGGAGCCTCATCATCAGACTACGTGCTGTGTGTAGAGATCCATCACTCCTCTGGTGTGATGCTCTTCTCAGAACCACTTTGAACAGGCATGTTGAGGTGCTTCATCATCGCAAACCGACGACGCCGGGCATGCTTCTCATTGACATGGTCCTCATACATCCTCTTTTGAATGTCAGTCTGGAGGCAGAATGTCTTCTTGACCTTGGCCCTGAGCTTGGTCACCCAAGAGGGCTTAGCCCCTGGCTCCATCTCAAAGTCCTCATCGTCAGAAGTGGCGTAGACACCCTCAGGAGCATTAGCAGGAAAGCGAGGCTCATCATGCTTATTTTTCTTGAGTAGCTTGACCTCATGAACAGTGAGATTATCTGGAGAAGTGAGAAGCTCTCCAGGACGACGAACAGCCCAAACTGAGTTTAGAAAGCACATGACAAACGAAGCATAAATAGGGACCTTCCTGTAGATGACCATGTTGTACATCTCGTGCCACAGCCAGTTGGACACATCAAACGTTTCATCAGAGCCCACCTTGGTGTTCATTGCAACCATCAAGTCAATAAGATAGCCATGAATTTCATCTTGATTCCCCACCTTGGGCAGAAGCAGATTGCGAAATACTCGATGCATGATGTCATAGACCTTCACCAAGTCCTTGGATTCTCCAATAATACCATGGCCCCAATGTACAGAGGGGCAAGCTTCTCCTTAGGCATGGACTCAGGATGGCCGTGAGGACGAATGCCACCTCTCCCTTCCAGACCGGTATCGTCATACCCAATAGCATTGCAAAAGCCCCTCTAGGGAACTTGAAAGAGCTCATCACGACACATGAATGTGAGAGTGCGCTCGTCATCTTCTCCAAAATGAACTATGGCATAGAACTGATGGACGAGTTGAACATCAAAGTCATAGTTGACCGACATGAGCTTGACCAAATCAAATTCCTCACAGAGAGCGAAAGCCTCACCGAAATACTCCAAGTTGTTCCTCCAATGTTCAAGATCAATGGTCCACTACTTGGCATACGTGTTCTTGTTGTGCTCAAAGAGTTCATGAACAATCCGCACTTGCATCTCATTCCAAAACTAAACAGTGGTCCACCGAGGTGCAATGGGAACCTCATAAGGATTCTTTGAGCGGAAGGCTTCCCAATCCCTGGCTCTCCAACAGTGCAAGGGCAAAACCACACGTTGCTTGGTAGCGGCAGACTTCTCACGGCGAGTGGGCTTGGTGGGAACCACAACCTCTTCATCAAACTCAACAGGGCACGGGCATCTCCTAGCCCGCTTCTTGGTCTTAAGAGGAGCAGAGCGAGAACTAGATCCACCTGCACCAACACACAAGGAGAACATAAGAAACCCATCAAAGATGAGAGGATTGCACACACGAGCAGAGGAATAGATAGATTGCACAAACATAGAAGACAGAACGGGGCTACGTGGTGCAGATATCCCGGTTGTACCGGGTCTCCTACCGGTAGTACCGCTCCAGTGGTTGTACCGCCCGTGGAGGCGGTAGAACCGCTGAACAGTGACACTATTAGTAGGAAATAGATCTAACCGCGGAATATGAATCACACTAGCCATATTCTAACCTCTAAGAAATGCAATCTAAGAAGGAGGCAAATATAGATCTCTTCCACCCAATAGTTTAAACAATAAACGCGGAATGTCAAGTAATGCCCTAGGAGTAGGTAAAGAACCCTAGAACAAAGAACAAAGGACATGGGGCATTACCGGCATCCATGGGAAGAGATCAGGAAGGAGGAGGCTTCCTTGGAGAGGATCCATGGAGATCCCATGGATCTGAAGCGCGAGAAGCACTCCGGGGCAGGGGCAATGGCGACCGGCGGCTAGGGCACAAGTTGGGGGATGCGGGGAAAAAGAAACACCCTTCAGCCCCGTCGGCTATATATAGGCCCATAGACGCGCGGCAGTTGTACCGCTCAAGGGAGCGGTTGTACCGCTACCTGGTACGAGCCGGTGGTTGCGGGCGGTACTTTCGTCGCCAACAAGGCAGCGGTAGTACCGCTTGTAACCATCCAGTAGTACCGGCTAGACGGGCACCCTAGTGGTTGAGCGATGGAACCACTCAAGCACCGCTGGGAGATCTCCTTGGGCGGGATAACCGAGTGTACCAGCGGTAGAACCGCCTGTAACACCGGTTGTACCGCCCGGTCACCATCACCCGAACCACGATCAAATGTGTGCAATTGGATTAGATGGTTTAAAGGGGTTGGATATAGGCTTGGGATAGAGCACGAAACTGGAATAGGGTGATAGGAACTCCAAGAGACCAAAAGAGACCAACTAGAAGAAAAAAACTTGGAGACCACAACACCTAAGGCCTAGAGCACGACTAAGGAAAAAACAACAAGGACAAAATGAAACACAACCTGTCCCAAGAGAGGGCGGTGGTCGGAGCCACCTATGTTTGAGTCAATTGGTATGGCACCGTGAAGAATTATCCTTGGGCCCATGACCAAAACTCGTCTTTGAAGCACAGATACCATCAAAATGGTTAATGTGAAAGAATGGATCAATTTATGCATAATGGGGGGAGGAAGAGTTCATCGAGAGAACAACACCCCCCTATGTCCATGCCTACACCTAAACAAGATAACAAGTTGAGTATGGTGGGATGTGCAAGTGTTCAAGCAACATTTCTCGAGTCAATGATATTTAGCTCATGCCTTAACTCGCAAAATCTTGCTTCATCCAAAGGCTTCATGAAGATATCTGCAAGGTTATCATGGGTGTTGACATAGTTGAGCTCGATCTCCCCTCGCCTAATATGATCCCGGATGAAGTGATACCGGATCTCAATATGCTCCGTCTTGAAGTGTTGCCCCGGGTTGAGAGAAATCTGGATTGCACTTTCATTGTCAGACCAAAGAGGCACTTTTTCACAAATGACACTGTAATCCTTTAAAGTTTGCCTCATACAAAGAAGTTGTGCACAACAACTGCCGGCAGCCACATACTCCGCTTCCATGGACGAGAGAGACACACAACTTTGCTTCTTGGAAGACCAACTCACCAAAGAGCAACCAAGAAATTGGCACCCTCCGGACATGGACTTCCTATCCACTTTGTCTCCCGCCCAATCGGAGTCCGAAAAGCCCACAAGGTTGATGTTAGATCCTATTGGATACCATAAGCCAAAGTTTGGGGTATGAGCCAAATATCGAAAGATTCGCTTGACCGCCACATAGTGACTTTCCTTAGGTGCGACTTGAAACCGTGCACAAATTCCCACACTCAACATGATATCCGGTCTAGATGCACAAAAGTAAAGCAAGGAGCCAATCATGGAGCGATATACCTTTTGATCCACCGCTTTACCATTGGGATCTATGTCAAGTTGGCATTTGACGGGCATTGGAGTGGAAGCCGGCTTGACATCATTTAGCTTGAATCTCTTGAGCATGTCTTGAGTGTATTTGGCTTGGTTGATGAAGGTTCCTTCTCTTCGTTGCTTGACTTCGAACCCGAGAAAGAACTTCAACTCTCCCATCATGGACATCTTGAACTTGGAGGTCATGAGTGCGGCAAATTCCTCATTGAAAGCTTTGTTAGGGGAACCAAAGATAATATCATCAACATATAGTTGGCACACAAACAACTCCCCTTTGACCTTCTTGGTAAAAAGAGTGGGTAGATTTTCCCAATTTCAAAACCGCGATCTTGCAACAACTTGGTAAGGTGGTCATACCACACATGTGGGGCTTGCTTAAGGCCATAGAGTTCCTTATTGAGTTGGTACACATGATCGGGAAAATAGGGATCCTCAAACCCTGGGGGTTGCTTGACATAAACCAACTCATTAATGGGACCATTAAGAAAAGCACCCTTCACATCCATTTGTTGTAACTTAAAGTTATGATGAGAAGCATAAGCAATCAACATGCGAATGGATTCAAGGCGAGCAACGGGAGCAAATGTTTCACCGTAGTCGATACCCTCGACTTGGGAGTAGCCTTGTGCTACCAAACGAGTCTTGTTGCGAATAATAATTCCATGAGCATCTTGCTTGTTCTTGAATATCCACTTGGTTCCAATGACATTATGGTTCCCCGTTGGCCTTGGCACCAATCTCCACACCTTGTTGTGCTCGAAGTTGTTGAGTTCTTCATGCATGCCATTAAGCCAATCCGGATCCTCGAGCGCCTCATAAACCTTTTGGGGTTCAACACAAGAGACAAACGCGTGATGTTCACAATAGTTTGCTAATTGTCTACGAGTGCTTACCCCCTTTCTTAGGCTTCCAAGCACATTTGTCATGAGATGATCTTTGGTGGATAGCTTGGATGCGATCTTGGCGGCAAGATGCTCTAATTCCTCCTCCGGAGTGAGTTGAGGAGCAGTCACTTGATCATCTTGAGCGTCATCTTGATCTTGTTCTTGACCTTGAGCTTGCTCTTGATATTGAACTTGCTCGGATGAGATAACATGACCTTGGGCATCACTTGGTGATCCAGCACCATCTTGAGGTAGATCTTGCCCTTGATCTTGTTCATGAGGTTGAGGGCCTTCACTTTGTTGTTTGGAAGCGTGTGGGCCTTGGGTTGGTGATGGCTCCACATGAGTGGAGCATTGTCCTTATCCTTCAGCCACAAGGGGTTCCTCAATGGGTAGGATAAAACCAACTCCCATTCTTCTTATGGCTTGGGGAGGAATTTCATCACCTACATCACAAGTACCAATTTGCTCCACTTGGGAGCCGTTATTCTCATCAAACTCCACGTTACATGTCTCCTCAATAAGTCCCGTGGACTTATTGAGGACACGGTAAGCATGGGAGTTTGTAGCATAACCAACAAATATGCCCTCTTGAGCTCTAGTCTCAAATACCGGAAGTACTTGAGGTTGGGCTTGTTACCGGTGAGTATTTCATATGGAGTCTTGTTCAAACCCTTATGGAGGTAGAGCCGATTGGATGCATGACAAGCGGTGTTGATGGCTTCGTCCCAAAAGTTGTACGGAGACTTGAACTCCGCCATCATGGTCCTCGCCGCATCCATCAACGTCCGATTCTTCCTCCCCGCTACACCATTTTGTTAAGGGGTGCAGAATATTGATGCTTGATCCCCTCATCACTAAGAAACTCATCCAAGGTATAGTTCTTGAACTCAGTGCCGTTGTCACTTCTTATTGTCAAGATCTTTGCATTGTGTTGACGTTGGGCCTCATTTGCAAAGTTAATGATGGTTTGTTGGGTCTCGCTCTTCCTCTTGAAGAAGTATACCCAAGTGTACCTTTAATAATCATCCACAATCACCAAGCAATACTTTCTACCCCCAAGACTATCAAAGGATGGAGGCCCAAAGAGATCCAAGTGAAGGAGCTCCAAAGGCCTCTTCGAGTAGATGATAGTCGTGGGAGGGTGAGCCTTTTCATGTAGCTTTCCTTTGATACAAGCACTGCAAGCACGATCTTTAGCAAAACTAACATTTGTTAGTCCACGGACATGGTCCCCCTTGAGAAGACTTTGCAAATATATCATATTGACATGGGCTAAACGACGATGCCAAAGCCATCCCACGTCAACTTTAGCCATTAGGCATGTCGTGGTCTTAGTGAGTCGCTCCGAAAAGTTAATCACATAGAGACCGTTTTTGACGTGCCCAACAAAGGCTACTTTAAGAGTCTTGCTCCACAAGAGGGCCACGGTATCAACATCGGCAAATCCCATGAGTGCAAGTTGACGAACGGAAAGTAAATTGTATGCAAGGGACTCAACAAGCATGACCTTCTCGATCATGAGATCATGAGAAATGACAACCTTACCAAGTCCCAATACCTTAGAGGACGAGGCGTCACCCCACTTGATGTTGGTGGGCATAGATGCAATCTTTTGCACGTCCATCACCAAGTCCTTGCTTCTGGTCATATGATTAGTAGCTCCACTATTGAGCAACCATGATCCCCCACCGGAAGCAAACACCTACAAGAGATCAATGCTTGGTTTTAGGTACCCATTTTGTAATGGGTCCTTTGAAGTTAGTGACAAGGGTCTTAGGAACCCAAATAGACCATTCAATGTACTCATAAGAATAACCAACAAATTTAGCATAAACATGTCCATCACTAGCATGACATAACACATAAGAAGGGTTAAAGTCGCCGGTATTGTTGGACGGGGTCGCATTGCCCTTCTTGACACCGCCACCCTTCAAATTGTTCTTCTTCTTCTTAGAGGCACTCTCTCCCTCTTTGACAAAAGTTTGCATGAGAGGAGGAGGTCGTTTGGTCTTGTCATTCTTCTTCTTGTTCTTGGACTTGGGTGCAAACCCAATCCCTTCCTTGGCCACAACTTTCTTTTGATTGCTCAAAAGATCGTTAAGGTTCTTCTCACCTTGTATGCACGACACGAGGCCTTCCTCAAGTTGCTCCTTCAACTTTGCATTCTCCTCAACAAGATGCACATGCTCACAACAAGGGTTAGTAGCATTTGCATTATCAACTAAAACCATATGAGGAAAAGTGGCTTTCTCCTTGGTTAGCCTCACTTGGAGTTGATCATGAGACTCTTTAGGCTTCGTTTGGCACAAAGGGATTTGGGAGGACTTGGGAGACGTGGATTTGGGAGGATTTGGTGAATCCCTCCCTTCCACCCAATCCCATCAATTCCCCAATTCCCCTCCATCCCTAAACCCCTTTGTACAAAAAACTCATTTGGTTGACAGGGTTTGCAATATAGAGATGAAATGGCACACAACAGTTAAAAAACTAATCTTCATAAGTTAAGAAACACCATGGTAAGAAAAACTTGCTACAGAACATTTTGTTTGTAGGCATCTAGCTATCAAACTAAAATTAGAGCAGAATGGGAGTATCACATATTCAAATGCCCACCTCTCCCTGACTTATCCAGGTGATTAATAACTAGTACAAATTCACTATTGTATCATTACAAATGGTCAGTCCCATGGCATAGTTTGGTTCAGAAGAGCAGGAAAACAAATAGTCAGATCATCACTCATCCAACAACACCATTCACAGTTCTATTCTTTCAACCAATGTGCCAACAAGCATTGGCAGCAATTTAGTAAATCAGTCATATCATCTAAATCTGCTCCAAACTAAAGAATTGATGCATCTAGTAGTCACCGGCCCTTCAAAATGGAGCTAAATAAGAACAACGGACCATGGGCTGGACAAGTTCTTCACTCCATGGGAGGAGGAAGAAGGCGTGTCCTGGGCCATGGCCCTAGGTTTGCAGGGGAGGGGATAGAGAAGTGGAGGACATGGGAGGATTCATCTCAGGAAGAACCGACGGAGGAGGACATCGATGATCCGGCGGCGGCGCAGCTCCTCCTCTCGGTGGCGGTGGGATGACGCTCTGTCTCTCCATCTCGTTCCCTGCGGGTGCCCTCGAGGCTTGGAAGACGTGTCGATAGGAGGGGATCAAAGGGGGTTCGAAGGGGTTGGGCTGTGCAAACCACGTGAAACTAATGGGCTGACGAGGATTAGCGAGGTTTCTGGACCCTGCGGGGTTAATCCTCTAGAAACCTTGTCGATCCGCTTGTAACAAACGAGGCCTTAAGATTAGTGTGAGTACTCTTCAAGGCCTTGTGAGACTTTTCAAGGATATCAAACTCCTCCTTGAGTCTAGCAAGATCAACACCAAGTTTGGCCTTATTGGAATTTAGCACACGGGACACAACAAGAGCATGATCAAGATCTTTCTTTAGTTTAGCATGGTCATCATTGTGTGACTCCTCAAGAGCCAAGCGATGACCACGCTCTTCCTCAAGAGAATTAGAGAGATCCGATATCTCATCGGCATAGTCACGACTATGCCCCTCCATCTTAGAGATTGTGTCTTCGTGAGCCTCGATCATGTCATTGGCTTCACCAAGTTGTTCCAAGAGAGCAACGAAGTGCTTCTTGGATTTACCCTTAAGCTTACTCATAAAAGACTCAAACTCATTTTCCTCCACATTAGACCCCTCATGTTCATCAATGCAATCCGTCAAAGAAGGATTATTAATGATGGTAGTTTTGATGTTGGGGGTTACCTTGTTGGTGGCTTTAGCCATGAGCACTTGGCGGTGATGTTCTCATTGGGTGAGTCGAAGAGAGACACCCCTGGAGTTGTCGCAATGGCAACGGAGGCCATGGCAACTGGCTCACCATCTTCATCATCATCATCATCATCCTCATTGTACTCTTCTTGTGCCACCAACCCCTTGGGAGGAGTCTTCTTGGTGAAGTTGCTCTTGTTGGGGAAAGACTTGGCCTTGTCCTTTCGGATGAGCTTTCCACCATTGTCTTCCCTCTTCTCATAAGGACATTCCGCAACAAAGTGACTCACATTGCCACAATTATAGCATGTCCTCACTCGTTGCTTGACCTTCGCGCCACTTGAGTTGTTTTTGTTGAAGTTGGGCCTTGTGTTCTTCTTACTCCCATATTTCCTTGAAGCAAGTGCCATGTGTTCATGATAGGCATACTTTGTATCTTCGGGGTTGCTCTCTGAGGGAGTCCTGGATTAGGGGGTCTCCGGACAGCCGGACTATATCCTTTGGCCGGACTGTTGGACTATGAAGATACAAGATTGAAGACTTCGTCCCGTGTCCGGATGGGACTCTCCTTGGCGTGGAAGGCAAGCTTGGCAATACGGATATGTAGATCTTCTTCCTTGTAACCGACTCTGTGTAACCCTAGCCCCCTCCGGTGTCTATATAAACCGGAGGGTTTAGTCCGTAGGACAACAGACAATCATACCATAGGCTAGCTTCTAGGGTTTAGCCTCTACGATCTCGTGGTAGATCAACTCTTGTAATACTCATATCATCAAGATCAATCAAGCAGGACGTAGGGTATTACCTCCATCGAGAGGGCCCGAACCTGGGTAAACATCGTGTCCCCGCCTCCTGTTACCATCCGCCTTAGACGCACAGTTCGGGACCCCCTACCCGAGATCCGCCGGTTTTGACACCGGCATTGGTGCTTTCATTGAGAGTTCCACTGTGCCGTCACCGTAAGGCTTGATGGCTCCTTCGATCATCAGTAACGATGTGGTCCAGGGTGAGGTTTTCCTCCCCGGACAGATCTTCGTATTCGGCGGCTTCGCACTGCGGGCCAACTCGCTTGGCTATCTGGAGGAGATCAAGAGCTACGCCCCTGGCCATCAGGTCAGGTTCGGAAACTTAAACTACACTGCCGACATCCGCGAAGATTTGATCTTCGACGGATTCGAGCCCATGTCAGGTGCGCCGCATGATCACGACGAGCACGATCTAGCTCCGCCGTCGGACAGTGTTCGGGAGATCGCATCTGCAACTAATCCATCCCTCAATCCGGAGCAAAGTGCGCCATCCGAGGATGGGTGGATAGACCCCACCATGGAGGCCGCACTCTCAGTGGCGATAGAGCCGAATACTGACTTCACCCCTTGCGAGAGCCGTGTTGCCGAACCATTGGATTCGTCCCCGGCCATAGGCTCCGAACCACCTGCGTCTGTGCCTATTGAATCCGATTGGGCACCGATCATGGAGTTTACCTCCGTGGATATCTTTCAGCACTCGCCTTTCGGTGACGTGCTAAATTCATTAAGGTCACTCTCCTTGTCAGGAGAACCTTGGCCGAACTATGTACGGCTAGAAGGGGATGCGGAAGATGAAGAAATTCGCTGCCCACCCACCACCCACTTAGTATCCACTGTCGATGATTTAACCGACATGCTCGAATTCGACTCCGAAGACACCGACGGCATGGACGGCGATGCAGGAGAGGAACAGGAACCAGCGCCCACAGAGCGCTGGACAGCCACTTCATCACTTGACATACACATGGTGGATACACCTAAAGAAGGCAATGGCGACAAGACAGCGGAGGATGACCCCTCCAAGAAGCAAACAGAGCGTTGGCGTAGGCGCCGCCCCAAATCCCGCCTTGGCAAAAACAGCGATAACAGCGCAAGAGAAAATAACACTTCAGTCGACTCCAGAGGAAACGACGACCACATTGACCCGGCGGTAGAGCACGATGAAACTCCAAACGGCGAACATAGCATGGATCCGATGTCTGAACACGGCGATGCCATGGATAAGCCTCATCAACCCCCCTCTGGGAAGGAAAACAGTCCGGACGAAGATGCATACATCATCCCGGAAACGCACTTGGAACAAGAGAACCTCCACAGCAGGCTTATTGCCACAGCGAGGAGTCTGAAGAAGTAGAAGCAAAGGCTTAAGGGCGCACAAAATACGCTCAACAACAGGTGGAACAAAGTGCTCGACAATGAAGAAAAGTATGGTGGCAGTTACCACACAAAGAGCTATCCAAAGCGCAAGCTATTACCTGAATTCGACGATGAGGCCTTAGAGCCCACACAGCCGAAAAATAAAATGGCCAACCGGGCCGGATCAACCACCTTGTGGCCACGATAGAGCGGCTAACATGGCCGCACATAAGTCCACACACGATCTACGTGAGGACTTGCGCCAAAAATCTAGTATGACCAGATCCATTTATGGATCTAGGAAGCGCGCTTTGGCACAAAATCAAAACCGAATACTACAACCGTCTGAACGCCATGATACATCCAAATACAGGGGTGCCGCACACCCCCTATGTTTTACTGATGAGGTGCTGGACCACGAATTTCCAGAAGGGTTCAAACCAGTGAACATAGAGGCGTATGACGGGACAACAGACCCTGGGGTCTGGATTGAGGACTTTATCCTCCATATCCATATGGCTCGCAGAGATGATCTCCATGCCATCAAGTACCTGCCCCTCAAGCTTAAAGGACCAGCTCGGCACTGGCTGAAAAGCCTCCCCGAAAACTCAATTGGAAGTTGGGAGGAGCTCGAGGATGCTTTTCGGGCTAATTTTCAAGGGACCTATGTCCGACCTCCGGATGCAGACGACTTAAGTCATATAATTCAACAGTCCGGAAAGTCAGCCCGAAATCTTTGGAACTGGTTTCTCACTAAGAAGAACCAAATCGTCGATTGTCCGGATGCTGAAGCCTTAGCAGCTTTCAAGCATAGCGTCCGAGACGAATGGCTCGCCAGACACCCCGGCCAAGAAAAACTGAGAACAATGGCAGCCTTGACAAGCCTCTTGACCTGCTTTTGCGCGGGCGAAGATAGCTGGTTAGCCCGCAGTAGCACCAGTGACCCAAGCACATCCGAAGTCAAGGATGGCAATGGAAAACCACGACACAGTAAAAGCAAGCGTCAAAATAAAGAAGACAGCCCAGATAATACGGTGGTTAACACCGGATTCAGAGGCTCTCGGCCAGGTCGGTGGAAAAAGCCTTTCAAAGGCAGCAAAGATGGACCGTCCAACCTAAATAAGATTCTAGACAAACTATGTCAGATTCATGGCACCCCCGATAAACCCGCAAATCAAACCCATAGAGAATGCTGGGTCTTCAAGCAGGCCGGTAAGGTCAACGCCGAACACAAGGGGAGATAGACACCAAGTGAAGATGAGGACGAGCCTCGCCAGCAAAGCACTAGAGAACAGAAAAAATTCCCACCAGAGGTTAAAATAGTAAACACGATCCACGTGACGAAGAGGAGAAGCAAACTTGCACTCCGAGACATACGCGCCGTAGAGCCCGTCACCCCTAAGTTTAACCCCTGGTTGGGCTGCCCGATCACTTTTGATCGCAGGGATCACCCGACAAGCATCCGGCATGAAGGATTGGCCGCCTTGGTGTTAGACCCAATAATAAACGAATACCATCTCACACGAGTCCTTATGGACGGCGGCAATGGTCTAAATCTGATATATCAGGACACAGTCCGCAAAATGGGGATAGACCCGACAAAAATCAGCCACAGTAATACTACCTTCAAGGGAGTAATACCAGGCCTAGAGGCCTGCTCCACAGGCTCTCTAATACTAGAGGTTGTATTCGGTTCATCCGACAACTACCGAAGTGAGAAGTTAGACTTCGACATTCCTCCATTCCGAAGCGGCTATCAAGCACTACTCGGAAGAACAGCTTTCGCTCATTTTAATGCGGTGCCACATTACGCTTCTCTTAAGCTTAAAATGCCTGGTCCACGGGGCACCATCACAGTTAGTGGAAATATTGAGCGTTCTCTACACGCGGAAGAACGTGTGGCGGCTTTAACAGCCGAGCACTAGACGGCCTCACCAACCAGAATAAATGACAGGTCGTCAAGACCGCGGACACGGTTAGACGAGTCCGGCGCATCAGTAGGTATACCTGAGATTGGTTTGATGGGTCAACCCACATAAACGATACCAGGGGCTTCCCGCGTGTAATCAGGGCTAGTTCGGCTCAACTTGACTTATCTTGAATTTTAATGGTTTAACCAATTTTTTGACACGACAAGTTTCACCTAAGTTCTTCTCTTTTACAGATGACAAATGTGCTACACCTGTCCAGGACATGGCACAACGGAGACACAGGCGCAGACGTGCAGCAGGGACCCTCTCAAAGGTTTCTTTTTAGATTAAGACCCTGCGTAAACCTTTCTTACTATCTCTTGTTGTTCACATCCTCCGGATACTCAATGCAACCGAGAAGGATGCTACGTTATTGGCGTTTCGCCACGTCAGAATATTGCACGTACCTGGACACTCGGAGTTTATTATTAAGGGCATTGTTCAGCCCAGCATATGTTATAAAGACCGAATACCTTAGGGAGTGTTCGGCATCGCGAGTTTGGCCTTATATGCATTAGCTCCGAATCATGTCTTTGGTCAAATGTTGGGTTTGCCCGGCTCCCGTGTTTTGCTACCTTATGTTCCGCTCTATTGGCTAAGGCGGCACCGGGAGAACTACTGCATTGTGCCCTGGTTCATCCGGATGAGCACCTCGGTAGAGAAAGCCGAAAACTGACTGTCATGATAAAGCACGAGACTGGTCAACCACTCGATGACTTAGCGGAATCTTCGGGATTCCTCCGCATTAACGAAGGGCCGTTTCCCGGTCATGTACGTATGCGCATTGTATTCGAACGAGCGCGGAGGTACCAGGGGCTATCTAGTAGTCCCGCAGTCAAACTCCTATGGCTAAGTGAAAGTGTCAAAGCAATATAGTCCGATTGCCTCGTTCGCTGCGCTACCACCTCCTTAATGGACCAAGACATTGGATCAAGTGTGAATACATATTTTTTGCGAACACCCCCGCATTATATGCGTGGGGGCTGAAGCCGACGACTGCAAACTTTCAGGTTATATACATATATACATAAACGGCCGGACAGGAGGCATCATCATACTTTTAGGCAAAAGTATAAACACAGCCTTCATAATTCAATAAAACATTGTTTTTACAATAGGAATAGATGTCACTAGAACATTATATTCTTCAAGGACTGAGCCTCTATTGAACGAGCGCCTTCAAGTACTTCTTCAAAGTAGTGCTCGGCAGATACTCGGCCTACGGCCGGACTCTGGGTTGCAATAGTGGTGGCCTCCATCTCTGCCCAGTATGTCTTGACACGGGCAAGTGCCATACGTGCACCCTCTATGCACGCCGACCTCTTCATAGCGTCGATGTGCGGCACAACACCAAGGAACTGTTGCACTAAACTAAAATAACTATTCGGCCTTGGCCCTTCCAGCCATAGATGATCCACAACAGACCTCATGGCAAGCTCGGACAACCTATGGAGCTCGGCCCATTTGTCCATTCGCTCATTCAACAGCAGCGGACGCACTAGAACATGGAACTGTGACCAGAACAACTCTTCCACTTCACGATCTTTTTGATCCTTGAAGTACTCGGCCGCATCAGCAGCACTTGCCGCCAAACGCACGTATGCGTCTGCAGAACTCCATAGTTGATCAAGAGGGGCATACTTCAGATCTCTGAACTTCGTCTGCAACAAAAAGGGCTTCCCAACCGCGATATCTCCAGCTTGACGCGGCTCCTCCTTCGCCACTCTGATTTTGGAGCGGGCTTCCTTGGCTGCTACCATGGCCTTCTCCTAGTCCGTAGCCTTCGCCCGGCTTTCTTTTTCAAGAAGCCGGTAACGGTCAGCGACATCTTTCAACTCAACGACCATTTTGGCTATTTTTTCCTTGCTTTGGCAATGCGCAGCCTGTTCGGCCCTCAACTCTTTGACCGCCTTTAGAGCGGCCGCATCACTATTCCTGGTTTGTTCCTTGGCTCGGGCAAGTTCCACCCGAAGGGTCTCCACGGCGGCAGCTCCATCTGCAGTCACAACATATTAAGATACTGGCATCATGCTCCTCTTACTATGTGTTGATCACCGGAGAAATCACATACCCTGTGTCTCGTCGAGCCGCTTGTTGACAAGCACGATATCAACATCTGCCGTATCAAATTGCCGCTTCAGCTCGACAAACTCATCAGTCCGGCTAGCCACCAGACCTTCAGCCACCTGCACACGAAGGCGGCCTGATTATTACCTGGGACTATGATCCTCTGTTTGCCGTCGTTCTCGATGGCAACCAGAGTCTCAGGGGCTACTATCTGCATAGGGCACACCTAACATGTGCGGTACTATCAAAAACATACACTATTTCACGTACCTCAAAGCCTTTCAGCAGACTCATAAAAGCTTCATATAACCCGCGTTTGGCGGATGAAATCCTCTCAATCACCATACCCATTAGCGTACGATGTGCTTCTGAGATGGCCGCTTACTCCAGAAGATCCTTCAGTGCGTCCGATCGCACACCGGACGGTTCCGGACTCCTTCTGTTGACCTCTTTAGGAGCCGAATACTGAGGACTTCGGGTGGCCGAAGGATTACCCTCCAGCCTTGGCGGATCAGGAGAAACCCTTCGCGATGACACTTCAGGGTCGCTCGCCTCATGAGGCGGGGTGGCAGGGGGAGGTGTTTCGCTCTCCATCATCTCCGGAAGAAGATCCCCCGAAGACGAACTCTGTCAAGAAGGGCTACGATCCGAACTACAAGATATAAGCTTCGGTTATTGTCTTCAAAAGTAAGGTAGGATATTTTCACTATTAAGTACTTTTTGTTTACTTACAGCTCGGTCGAGGGCTGATCCTCTTGTGGGCACTGTGCGACAAGAGTACCCTCCGAGGCAGGACCCTCTGGCGAAGATTTCTTCCCCCGTTTGGAAACCTTTGTTTCCGGGTCTTCAGAGGTGGTCCTCTTCCTTCCTTGGGGAGAGGGAATTTCAGATTCTTCTCCCTGGTTATCCTCCTTTGCGGAGGCGCTAATTCCCCCTGTTTGGATGAATAATGAGTGAGGCCTGCATTCAGCCTCTTTATTCCCCCCTTTATTTTCCCCTGAGGGCGCCTGATAAGGCGCCGGCTCGAGCATTCTGGCTAGTACTGGATTGGTCGAGCCTTCGGGAAGGGGGGCCGAACACCTGATCATCTTCGCCTTTGTTACCCAATCCTGGTCAAAGAGCGACTTTTCAGAATGATGTTATGATAAATAAAAAGACATCGTGTTCGGCCATGGGATTACTTACTTGGGTATCTGGGCGATTATAGCTCAGACCCGCATCCTCGGTGGTGTTCGGGCACTTTATTTGGTGTCTGAAGAACAATTTGTACATCTCTTCGAGCGTCATGCCGAGGAAGTGCTGAATAGTTCGCGGTCCTTCCGGGTTGAATTCCCACATACGGAGGGGTCGACGTTTGCAGGGCGGGACTCGACGAACTAGCATGACTTGCATTACCGGGACCAGGCTGGCATCTCTCGCAAGGAGATCTCGGATGCGACTCTGCAATATCGGCACATCATTTACCGGCCCCCAGTTCAGCCCCTTGTTGATCCATGACGTTAGTTGTGGTGGGGGGCCTGAGAGAAAGGCAGGGGCGGCTACCCACTTGGTACTCCGGGGAACTGTGATATAAAACCACTCCCGCTACCACAAACTGGACACCTCTGGGAAGGAACCCTCTGGCCATGGAGCATCAGCGCTTTTGCTTATTACGACACCTCCGCACTCTGTGTACCGCCCCTCGATCATCTTCGGCTCCACATTGAAGGTCTTGAGCCACAGGCCGAAGTGTGGGGTAATGCGGAGGAAGGCCTCACACACGATGATGAATGACGAGGGAATCCGGGGCCAAGTCATGGAAATCCAGCCCATAATAGAACATGAGCCCCCTAACAAAGGGATCCAGAGCGAGGCCTAGCCCTCGGAGGAAGTGAGAGATGAATACAACACTCCCGTTGGGTTCGGGAGTGGGGAGGACCTGCCCTCGAGCAGGCAGCCTGTGCGAGATTTCGGCGGTCAGATACCTGGCCTCTCTTAGCTTCTTGATGTCTTCCTCTGTGACAGAGGAGGGCATCCACCGACCTTGAAGTTTGGATCCGGACATGGTTGAAGGTCTGAAGCGCCTGACCTGAGCCTTGGGTGTTGGAACTCGAGGTGGAGGAAGGATTCGATTGAGAACGAGAGGGAAAAAGGACAGGCCTTTGCTTCTTTATAAAGAGGGTGAATATCAAGCGTCCTCCTCGTGGCCGTTTGGGACTTGCTTAAAATCGAGGAGTCATACCAACGGACACGATTGGGTTACCCACGTCCGTATTGATGAGAATCCCGTAATAAGGGGGACACGATCTCTGCTTCGACAAGACGTGTCAAGAAAACCGCCTCGCCATATGTGCAGTGCTGGTTGAGAAAAATGGTTCGAATAATGACTGGGCCATGGCATGATGTCATGTTGCGAAACGTGTCAGCTGATTAGATTTGTGGAAATATTATTCTCTCTAAGGTGGTATGTGGAACTTGTTTTGCAGAGCCGGACACTATCCTTGTGTTCAAAATCTTCTATGGAGTATTCGGAGGAAGAACCCGCCTTGCAATGCCGAAGACAAATCTACGCGCCGGACTCATCATCATTGAAGCCTGATTCAGGGGCTACTGAGGGAGTCCTAGATTAGGGGGTCTCCGGACAGCCGGACTATATCCTTTGGCCGGACTGTTGGACTATGAAGATACAAGATTGAAGACTTCGTCCCGTGTCCGGATGAGACTCTTCTTGGCGTGGAAGGCAAGCTGGGCAATGCGGAAATGTAGATCTTCTTCCTTGTAACTGACTCTGTGTAACCCTAGCCCCCTCCGTGTCATATAAACTGAAGGGTTTAGTCCGTAGGACAACAGACAATCATACCATAGGCTAGCTTCTAGGGTTTAGCCTCTACGATCTCGTGGTAGATCAACTCTTGTAATACTCGTATCATCAAGATCAATCAAGCAGGACGTAGGGTATTACCTCCATCAAGAGGGCCCGAACCTGGGTAAACATCGTGTCCCCTGCCTCCTGTTACCATCCGCCTTAGACGCACAGTTCGGGACCCCCTACCCAAGATCCGCCGGTTTTGACACTGACACTCTCCTCTTCTTCCTCTTCATTCTCTTCCTTCACACTAACCTTGGCCTTCAATGCAAGGTTGAGCTTCTTTGCTCTTTGAGAACGTAACACTGCATTGTCGACGGTCTTGTCCAAGATGCTCATAGCCACAAACTCATCCAACACTTCACTTAAGGACAAGGTGTGGAAGTCTGGCCTTTAACGAATGAAAGAGGGCATTGCTGCTACCTCTTGAGCACCGTGTTTGTTTTCTCTTGAAGAGGAAAGGGTGATGCAGCAAAGTAGTGTAAGTATTTCCCTCAGTTTTTGAGAACCAAGGTATCAATCCAGTAGGAGGCCACACGTAAGTCCCTCGTACCTACACAAACAAATAAGAACCTCGCAACCAACGCGATAAAGGGGTTGTCAATCCCTTCACGGTCACTTATGAGAGTGAGATCTGATAGAGATAACAAGATAATATTTTTGGTATTTTTATGATAAAGATTAAAAGTAAAGATTGCAAAATAAAAGGTAATAGAAATAGCTTGTTGACGGAAGATTAATATAATGGAGAATAGACCCGGGGGGCATAGGTTTCACTAGTGGCTTCTCTCAAGATAGCATAAGTATTACGGTGGGTGAACAAATTACTGTCGAGCAATTGATAGAAAAGTGAATAATTATGAGAATATCTAGGCATGATCATGTCTATAGGCATCACGTCCGTGACAAGTAGACCGACTCCTGCCTGCATCTACTAGACTACTACTATTACTGCACACATCGACCGCTATCCAGCATGCATATAGAGTGTTAAGTTCATAAGAACAGAGTAATGCATTAGGTAAGATGACATGATGTAGAGGGATAAACTCAAGCAATATGATATAAACCCCATCTTTTTATCCTCGATGGCAACAATACAATACGTGTTGTTTCCCTTTCTGTCACTGGGATCGAGCACCGCAAGATTGAACCCAAAGCTAAGTACTTCTCCCATTGCAAGAAAGATCAATCTAGTAGGCCAAACCAAACTGATAATTTGAAGAGACTTGCAAAGATAACCAATCATACATAAAAGATTTCAGAGAAGAATCAAATATTGTTCATAGATAGACTTGATCATAAACCCACAATTCATTGGATCTCGACAAACACACCGCAAAAAGAGTTACATCGAATAGATCTCCAAGAAGATCGAGGAGAACATTGTATTGAGATCCAAAGAGAGAGAAGAAGCCATATAGCTAATAGCTATGGGCCCGAAGGTCTGAAGTAAACTACTTACACATCATCGGTGGGGCCATGGAGTTGATGTAGAGGCCCACCGTGATTGATGCCCCCTCTGGCGGAGCTCCGGAAAAGGCCCCAAGATGGGATCTCTTGGGTACAGAAGGTTGCAACGGTGGAAATAGGGTTTCGTGGTGCTCCTGGATGTTTTCATGGTATATGAGTATATATAGGAGGAAGAAGTAGGTCGGCTGAGCCATGAGGGGCCCACTAGGGGGGAGGGCGCGCCTAGGGGGGTAGGCGTGCCCCCTGCCTCGTGGCCTCCTTGGTTGTTTCTTGACGTCCACTCCAAGTCCTCTGGATCACGTTTCTTCCAAAAATCAAGTTCCCGAAGGTTTCATTTTGTTTGGACTCTGTTTGATATTCTTTTTCTGCGAAACACTGAAATAGGCAAAAAAACAGCAATTTGCACTGGGCCTTGGGTTAATAGGTTAGTCC